>NC_028646.1:76718980-76760907 GCF_001406875.1 Solanum pennellii | reverse complement strand
TATATATATATATATATATATAAAATTCTGTGACTAATCCTTTATTGGCTGCTAAGCGGATTCAAGTTTAACCTTTCAAATCTTTGATAATTGATACAAGTTTAATGTTCCAACTATCCATTAGTTCTGAACCTTGATCCTCATTACTATATGAAAAAAATACTATATGAACCGTCACCATACGTAGCTGATAAAGAGAATCAAATTTAGAATTTGAAATAATCGAACACAACTTTTGAAGTTTTTAATAGTGAAGGGTCGAGAAGTTTTTCAACTGCTATTACAGCTCGTACAAGCTTAACGAATCGAGACTAGTGTAATAAGTTACTAGCCTAGTGCTACTCCTCCACAGAAGACTTGCTAGGATAGCTATCACCCTCATTATATTTTAAAAATTAAAGGTTTAAAATATATAATACTATTAATTTTTACTTGTAATATACATATTTGGTTTAATTATATAAACATTTTACCATGCTATTTTTTTAAGGAATTTCCAATGTAACACGCTTGAAGATTTTGAAAGATTAAAGCAAAAAATAAAATAAAATTGAAACACCAAAGTGATATCAATAACTATTTGGAGAGATGTTATTTAAAAAAAACACGATAGATATAAGACTTGAATCTTTATCTTTACTTAGAAAGTTGCACCAAAACTATCATAATGTTATTATATGATACTTTAAAGAGCAACTTTCATATATATCAAACACAAAAATCACATATTTGTATGTTATAGCTAGTTATAGTTTGCATAATAAGCTTCATGACAAACATAAATAAATATATTTCGCTATACATATAAAAAGAAAGTAGTTGTATATAAACTAATTCTGTTTCGGTACACATATACAAAAGATTAATTGTATAATTTGTATTTGTATAAAACGAGAAATAGAGAATGACAAAAGAAAATTGAGTAGGGAAATATTTATATGTGTATAGGACGAAGATATATATATTTGCACGTGTATATACAATTTTCTCTCGTTTTAGACAAACAAAACACAATTTATATATTTCTTTTTTTGATTGTATAAGCGAGAGAGACGAGGATGACGAGCAAGATCTGGGAGAGTGGTGAGAGAACTCCGGGAGAGGGAAACAAAAATACATGTATATATACAATTTTCTCTCGCTTTATACAAATACAAACACATTTTATACATTTGCGTTTGTATAAAAAGCGAGAGAGAGAATGAGAGTGGCGAACGAGATTCACTAGGAGAGAGGCGAAATAACAACAGTTTGCTATGTTGTACAATTAAATCAAACTATGAATATAACATTTCATTTGAATTAATAGTTTGCTATTATGTACAATTTTCCCTACTTCTTTAAATGAGAATTCACACCTCTATATTTAATCTTTTTTTTAAAAAAAAAATATAACCTTATTACACACTCATAATCTAGGGAAGCATGAATGAATTCACGTGAATCCATTAAATTCATATTTTATATCCTCCAAAAAGCGTTACAGAATCATTAATTCTAGGTAATGAAATCACTCAAGTAATTTATGCTCCCAATTAAGTGTGACGTGAAAAAAAAATAACTCTTCACATGGAGTTATTTATCCTCTCAAGTCTCAAGTGTGATGGAATTATCTGCGGAAATAAAGTCGCTTTAGATATAGAGTTATTTATTATTGAAAATAGAATTTTTTGATAAATAATATTTATATGAATAACCTAAAATGTGTATCAAATACAATAAAAAGGAAGAAAAATATCTTATATTATTTTGTAATTATCTCACATATAAATGATGCTCTTGTATACATGTTTTTTTCGTCAAAATGATTACCCTCCCTTCATTTTTACTTGTCATATTTTTACATGCATATCTATTTTTTTAAAAAATAATTATTAATATATGTATTCTATTAAACTATTCCCTATTAAATAATGTTTTGAAAAATTATATAAAACATAAGTATTGTATTTAATACGAAAGGTAAAACATACAAAAAAATTATTGTCTTTTCTTGATATGCTAAAAGTGACAAGTAAAAGTGGAAATTCATTTTAGGAATAATTGATAAGTAATAGTGAACGAAGAAAGTACATAGAACTTAAAATCATACTTTATTATTCGATATACATATATAGTTTCAAATTTTAGTTTTTTTTTTATAATAGTGATAAAAAGTAAGAAAATCTTTTGAATGAAGAGGGACCCCCCCCCCCTAAAAAAAAAGGATCGTTACACATTTAGTTGATAAAACTATTTGTTATTTATCATTTGCGCTATGTTCTTTCTATTTATGTTATTTAATGAATTGAAATATGTGAGATACTCTCTTCTTGATAAATAATAATGACGTCATAATAAATTATTTTACGAACGAATGACGATTGACACAACAAGTGTCACACATGCAAACCTTATTCATGCATGTGAGATACTTGTTGGTTATGCGAATATCATTCATGCATGTATGACATGTGTCTTTTGTAACGCATTAAACGTATTTACATATGTCGACACATTTTTCAACCACTTTATTGGACATAAACCCCTCCAAATTATGAAGTAATTATTTAAATTTTTATTTTTTGTCAAATTAAAAAATTACTTATTTATCTTTAAAATTATACCATTATTAATCAATATTCTGTAGTGGAGTAGCTTTTTCATCTTATTAAATTAATTTAATCACATGAAACATAGGGTAACCAATAACTCCAAAAATCTTCCTAAATTTACTCATTATAACCTTTTCATTTAATTAATTATACATTGACTAGACAGTCTCTCTTGGGAATTGCAACAGTGTTTGACCAGCAAATCAATAATATATGATGATTAATTATATGCAGCCTTTTGATTAATCAGAATATATATTTTAATTTGTTATATAACATACTTTTTACATTAAAAAATAAAACTAAAGATATAATCAATTAAACATTAAATACCTTTGATAGAATACATTGATTATTCCTTCAACTTAGATTCAATTAATAGAACATTACATATCTTTCACACAATACACTGATAGCCCCTTCAACTTTTATTTCAATTTCAAATTTATGATTTGATTTAATTAAACATTCAAATACATGTTAAAATGTTTCTTTTATTAGTTAAAAATTTTTAAAAGCTCTTTATTTATATTTTTAGATATGCATTTTTAATAACAAAATATTCAATGTAATTTTATAGACAGTGTATTCAAATTTATTAGAATTGAGATTGATAGGTAAAATTAAAAAATATAACATATTTCAAGAAGTTACTAGACAATTGTGGATGCACACATGTTTTTTAAATTTCGCAAATAGTTAAATGCTTAATGACAATAAATCTTAATTTGAAGGATTTAAAATAAAATTTACAAACAAATTTAAGGACTGTCGATATAGATATTTTATTAAAAGGATCGAAATAAAATATATCAATAATTGAGGGACCAAAAATAGTAGCGAAAAAGTTTCCTTTGTTAAAGCAAAAAACAGAGAGGACTTCTCGTCCAGTGTTGGAAGCGTAAAACTCCAAATATGGGAATCTCTCTTATGCTTTAAAACCAAACAAGAATCTCTTCTTCATCAATTTTCTCTAAAATCTATGGTACGTTTATCTTCTTCTTTCATTTTTCACTTTGTAAAGAGAGAAAAAAACTTAATTTTTGGTTTTTGAATGAGCTGAAATGGTGGAATTTTACCCCAAATTCTTAACTTTTCGTTGTTTCTGGGTTTTTGGGTAATGTAGGATATCTGATATAGATCAAAATTGATTGTTGCATTGATCACCGAAAAATTTCAGGTAAGTTTTATGGTTTTTGTATTTTTATGGTGTTTTCTTACTTGTAATAAGTTATGAAAATCGCAAAGAACTCATTTTTATTTGCATGGAGTTTATAGGGTGCAATTGAAGTTTTTATTTCAAAATTGATAGGCGAAAAACATGACCTAGAAAATCTCCAGTTGCAGAAGTTGACTCCAGAGAGAAAAAAATGCACTTAAGTACTTGTTGAATGTTTTGTCTTGCATTTGATTTGGATTTGTATTGTATGAATTGCATATTTCCAGTATTGGTTTGGGAAAATGACAAAAGTACCTTTCTGCAAAGAAGGGAGAAGGGGAAAGGCACCTAGTGCTGCATTTCTTGAGCTGTTTTTGCAGCTAATAAGTTATGGACTTTCAGAAAATGATATATGTTACAACACAACTACTAAAAACCTATACTTTATTTGAATCTACTTTCTCCAAAGCCTCTTTCTTTGTTTAAGTGTCTCCATAACCATTTCATAATTAAACTCAGATTGTGGATCTTCTTACTCCATCCTCGCTAGACCCCACTTGTGGGATTACACCGGGTATGTTGTTGTTGATGTTGTCATATTCCACCTCGTTGTTTATTAAGCGTGTTTCCCACTTGATTAGTTGGATCTTTTCTCGTTGTTATCTTTCCACGAAAAAGTTTTTTTAGTTTGATACAACTTCTTGATCACCTATTTCTCTTCTTGCACTTTTTCAATTACCCCCTACCAAATCATTTGCAACGTGCAATTACTAGCTAGGGGCATTCTCAAATTTTTGGTCGTATGAGTACTAACTTCACATCTCAGATTTTCGACGAACTCCTGTAATTCTGTACATTCACTGCATAGATGAAGCTCTTTATCAAGTTAATACCTAGTCCTGATACCATCTTAAAAACCAGTAGAATCATCCTCAGGTACCTTAATTGTTGTTTCTCAGCCTCACATGAAAATTGTAGATGTGAGATTTGAGCAGGTGTCAATTGTGAGTTGCCCAGTGTAAAACTGTTATCCACCTGTAGGAAATAGCCTATTCAACATTTTTCTACCTCCATCACCAAAATAAAAAGGGAAGGCAAAAGCGGGTCACCCTGCCTTAAATCTCTTTGCACATGGAAGAAACCTGAAGAAGTGCTATATATTAGAACTTCTGTTTTTGAGTTTTCAGTGTTAGATTTGATGGGCCAACTTTTGCTTTGATGATTGCTCCGTCCTATGCGGAGCTTTAATGGCAGTATTTCACGTTTCCCTTCTTCTGTTATGTAGGGTGCTGATTTATTCTTCTTGCTGAACAATTTGGAGTTCTTTTTCAGGCTTACCTTGAGAAATGGTAAATTTATCTTGTTTCTCGATTCTCTAATAGTGTGCAGTTGGTCTTATATATCAGAAAAGAAAGTATATGGTCTCTTTAATCATAATTTTCATCTTAGTTGCGCGGACTCTCCACTTTTGGTGCCGCTCCCGTCTTGGATTCTCCAAAAATACACTACTTTTGGCGAATCCGACACGCACCCATTGACATTTTTGAAGAGTCCGAGCAACATAGGTTTTCATAAATGGAGGAAAAGCATCTATACTTTGTTTGTATGTCTTGTTCCTATACTGTGCAGGACAAAAATCTTTCTGGAGAAGATAATGATGACATTGATTGGGATACTGAAGATGAACTTGAAATACAAGAAATACAGGACACAGTGTTTTCCTCATGCACGGATTTAAGAACTACTGGGCAGCATGTTGTCTGTTGCGATGGGGAGGTAAATGCTTCAATTCTATATTTATACTTAAATGATATTTCTTGTCAAGGACATCTTTTTGGAACCAAAAGAAAAGAAGAAGATAGTTCATAGTATTGCATCTCAACTTGGTCTGTTTTGGTCTTCTCTTACCTGAAGGCGAGCTCGTCATCAGTACCCTTCCGGTCCAAGTTCATTCAGCAGTTTGTAGTGATGGGATTTCCTGAAGAATCTATTGCAAAAGCAATAGAGCAAAACGGTATTTTAATTTTCCAAGTCTTTATACAACTAAAATTTGATTTTTCAACTATGGTATTTATGTTATTTGACTTGAAATGCAGGAGAAAATTCAGATTTGGTGCTGGATTCTCTTTTGACTTTTAAGGTGCGTAGTGTCTGCCTCATTGTTTTGCAAACTGCTCATTTTAGACTTTGTTACGGGATGTTTGAGAGAATGAAGAAATTCTTGTTCAATACACCCTTCCTTTGGCAACCACTTATTCTTCTAATGGTGCCTATATATGCCACCACTTGCCTAAGATGGTTTAGCGACACATGTTTACTTGTCTAGAGTAAAATCTAGATTAATCAAGGTTTTAAATGGAGATGATGACACATATTAGGACTCAGTAAGAGATTGTAAGATGTGAATGCTGGATTCCTAGGTTTTGACTGTGCGATCATTGATGCCAATTGTTCTTTTTCTGGTCTGCACAGTTTTGATAGCAAGCTTGAATTGTGTTAAGAATATACATGAGTTTTATCTCTCTCCATTGTAATGACGATTTTCTTCTGTTCTTTCATTTTTTTTCTCATGTAATGGCCCTCAAATGCTAGCAAACCCCTCTATCTCCAAAAAAAGAAGAAATAATCTTTATTTTTGCAGGCCCTTGATGACTCTCCTGAAGAACAGCCCAGTGTTAGCCCTCCGCTGGAACCCTCCATTAGTTCTGATGACAGCGCTTCTGAATACAACAAGAACGTTTTGGATAATGTTTATGAGGATGATAGTTGGTCTTCTGACTCAGACAACTACATAGTATGTTATCCTCAGCCATACACTATTCTCAATTTTTTTTCAATGTCTAACTGTGACATAGAAGTTAGTGAATCTGGTTTCTCTTTGTTCAAAATACATTTATTCATTTTTCTGATCAAGCACTTCTTTTAATCTCTGCAACACATTATTTATGTTATTCGATGTAGTTATATGGTAGTGAACACCCATGAATTCCTCTCGTACTAGATTTTATGACTAATATGAGGTGGTTTAGTTTTAGGACAAGTACCAACAGAATTAAGGGTATCTGTGATTTTCAGTAGTTATATTTGATGGTCGTCATGCTCTTCCTCTTGGGGGACACACGTGATATTTCCTCCTTTTTCCTTTTTTGATATGAGATTTGTGGGGACATAGAAGTGGTTTGTTTGGATATAATCTCTACAAATGAAGAGATAGTCACCTGTAAAGATAGTGCTGAAAGTTGGACGAGTGATTCAAAATCACTCTTAGCTGCTCACTATTTTTTGGGGCTTAAAGGACATTTTTCTCCATATATTTATGCATCAACTAATACTTCTTTTTAGCATTTAAGATATTGCTGGTCCTGAATCCTGTTATTAGTTTTCTGGGCACAACTATGTAAGGTTTTTCTGACATTTTTCTTTTAAAATGTGTGGTAGAATACTGTTAAGCAGTGCTACTTGAATGACGAGGGAAGTTCTTTGTCTGAAAAAGAAAAGATGTTATTGTTCCTGGGAAATATGGGATATCCAGCGGAAGAGGCCTCCATAGCAATGGATAGATGTGGTAAGTATATTATTTGTACTGTACATAACTAATGTTATCTATATCTTTTGACAATTAGAGCTGTTCGGATTTAACTTATTTTTAGTAGCTTTTTGAATTTAAGCTCTTTTATTTGTGATGTGTGCTTTTAAGCACTTACTTTTAAGGCTAAACATGTACCAAAAAAAGCTAAATGTCAAAAGTTGGGTAGGACAAACTTATAACTTTTAGCTTTTAGCATTTAGCTTATAAGCTACTTACAAAAAGCTAATCCGAACACTCCCTTAGTTTGGCTTTTGATATATATTAATCATGCCAAGGTTTTATCACTGACTGAAGAAATCTTGTTCATGCAAGTTCTGGTTGATGCTACCAATTTGAAGTTTTGGTTAACTTTTTGCCAATAATGTTGTATTTCAAACAAAATCTGCTTATTGACGCTACAGCAATTCTGAACATCTCCATGATGTGAAATGGAACTGCCTGGAGACTTTAATTTTTTGGTGTAAACATAACTGTATAGAGGAAATAGAGGAATTAGTAGAATTTCTAGGAGCTTTGTAAAGCTAGTGTCTACTTGTTTTGTAACTTGTTTCTGATGGTGGCCAGCATTCCCAATGCTGAAGAATACAACAGTACTAATTCTCAAAAAAAAAAACATCTTTTTAGAATTGCAACTCCTATTTTTTAAATTTCATTTCCAGGTAATTAATATCCTCTTCACAACTTTCTAGGTCCAAAAGCATCACTCCCTGAATTGGTAGATTTTATTTGTGCTGCTCAAATGTCAAGAGCGGAAGATCCCTATCTCCTAGAAGATGTGAAGGTAAACTTTCCCCTCACGGTATTTTGAAATGGAATTAAGTGAGCTAACAATTTATTCAAATTTCTTTGCATTTGTAATTGCAAATTAGTATAACCATTATTCATAGAATTGATGCCTCCTTACCATTGTGACAGCCAAACCTGAAGGATATATTGAATGATTGTGGTGGATACAAAAAGAGGAAAATGTACAATGAATTGTGCAAACGGAAAAAGCAAAGGGAGATTTCTGTTGAAGAGACAATTCGATTGCCCAAACCGATGATTGGCTTTGGAATTCCTACCGAATCAGTTCCAAGAATGGTTCAAAGAATTCTTCCCGAGAAAATCATTGGCCCGCCTTATTTCTATTATGAAAATGTCGCCCTGGCTCCAAAGGGTGTGTGGGACACCATTAAGAGGCATTTGTATGAGATTGAGCCCGAGTTTGTTGACTCGAAGTACTTTTCTGCAACTGCAAGAAAAAGAGGGTATCTTCATAATCTGCCGATTGAAAACAGATTTCCTTTGTTTCCACTTCCCCCACGGACCATTCATGAGGCACTTCCCCTTTCGAAGAGATGGTGGCCATCTTGGGATACTAGATCAAAGTTGAACTGCTTACAAACAGCCATTGGGAGTGCAAGGTTGACGGATAAGATCAGGAAAGCTGTCGAGAAGTATGATGGTGAGCCACCTATGGAAATACAGAAATATGTACTTTATCATTGCAAGAAGTGGAATTTGGTCTGGGTAGGAAGAAACAAAGTTGCCCCTTTGGAACCTGATGAAGTTGAAATGCTATTGGGGTTCCCAAAGAATCACACAAGGGGAGGAGGTATAAGTAGGACGGACAGATACAAGTCACTCGGTAACTCTTTCCAGGTTAGCCAAAACCATCTTTCTTTGATGTTCACTGCATATATTCAAGTCTTATTTTCTTCTCCCTTAACCTTTTTCCCATAATCTTGGGTTTGCAGAATGTAGTGAAATGATTTTTGTTGATTGACACAATCTCTTTTTTCGTTGGAGTAATTTTAAATATGATGCTTGTATCAATATGTGTATTAGGTTGACACAGTGGCGTACCACTTATCCGTGTTGAGAGACTTGTTTCCAAATGGAATCAATGTATTATCACTCTTCTCTGGCATTGGTGGTGCTGAAGTTGCTCTCTACCGTCTTGGTGTTCCCCTCAACAATGTTGTTTCAGTTGAAAAGTCTGAAGTGAACAGGAATATTGTGAGAAGCTGGTGGGAGCAAACAAATCAGAGGGGGAATCTCATACATTTTGACGATGTGCAGCTGCTGAGCAGAGATCAGTTGAAGAAGTTAATAGAATCAGTTGGAGGATTCGATTTAGTGATTGGTGGAAGCCCATGTAACAACCTTGCAGGCAGTAACAGAGTGAGCAGGGATGGGCTTGAAGGCAGAGAGTCTTCTCTGTTTTTTGATTATGTTCGGATATTGGATGATGTCAAGTCCATAATGTCTAGACATAGATGATACTCTCTCTCATTTAGATATCCTATTCCTTTTTCTTAACCTTGCCAAGGCTTAAGGTTATTCTTAATTAGTAGGGTGAAATCAAACTAGATACTAATTGCAATTATGAAACTGATGAAATTTTGGTGGTTGATGAAGTAATGTTATTGTTTCTGGTTCAGTTTTTCCAGAACCAGGTATCTAAAGAATATATAAGAGTATATCACTTCATCCTTTCTATTATACAAGCTTAATTGCTATAGGGTAATTCCAATGGCCTCATACTCTTTCAATCTTTTCACAGAAACTTTCAAACCCAATTACATTCACAAGACTTGCCTCATTTATTTTGGTGTTTCAGGGTATATATAAGTACATGTTTTCTGAATATGGTTGACGACTCCGGTTCGCACGGAATTTGGTGGGTTTATCAGGAGCCAATTTGGTTGACCACCATGTTTGACATGAGTAACATAATTTATTATGTCGTTTCAGGTTTATGAAATTGATGACTTTTTGTGTGTATTATGAGTATATTCTAAGCTTTTGTTGACTTCAATTTGCCTGAAATTTACTAGTTTCATCTTGAAAGGGTTTGGTGAACAATACTTACTCACTATGTTTGACATGACTAGCGTAGTTTATTTTAGTGTTTCAGGGTCACATATTGTTTAAACAAGAGCATCTAGACTTGTATAAATACATTTTAGAGTGAGTTATAATCTCCATAAGAGAGCAGAATAACTCTAAAGATGATCTGAAGAATTACTATACCTAGACTGAATATTCCATAAATTATCTAAAGAATTACTATACCTAGACTGAATATATCATGTATACATATTCAATGATCATAAAGAAATGGGAAATCGTTAAATATAAAGGAGAAAAAAAAAAAAAGCTTTAATCAACAGAAATGGGAAAACTCAAGGACCTAAATGATTCACCAAATAGGCAGAAATATAATTCAGGCACACAGCAAAGTCAGTAGTGGCAACTGGCAAAAGGCACAACTCACCCATTAAATGTACAAGAAAAAAAATGGACAACATTTTGGAGGCCACTAACAACTTGGACAGTTGCAAAGAATCCGTTCTTACAAATTGCACAAACATATTTGAGTAATCAAAGACAGAAATATGATGAGAGCTGAATATGGTAGCAGTTCAAAATCATCTGGAGAATAGTTATACAGTTTTGTTCTATAAATAGTTGCTCGTTTACCAATTGAAGTTGTGGCAAAATTTTTAGGATATAGCTGTGCCAGCCTTAAATAAAACTCACTCCTCAGATTGGAATATCCAGCATGTTCAACAGAACTGGTTTAGCCTGCTGCCGCAAGCATAAATGACATCTCAAGCATGATTTTCCTGCATGTGCCTTTTGTGGTCCCTCTCAGAATAATCAAGCCTCCCAGGCCTGTTTCTATCATCTGGAAAATACTCATGTCGCTTTCCCTCCATTGGTTTGTCTGAGGGGCTACCTGCCTTTCTCTTCCTACTGTTTGACTTTGGTGACCGATAACCCTTGTCAGCATCATCATATGGTTCCAGTTCCCCTTCTTCGACATAGTCAAGCTCTTCTCGACGTGAAGACTTCCACTTTGACCCTTGGTGATGTCCATCCCCAGCCTCATCTTGAAGCTTTGTGTGATATGTGTTCTCATGCTCTGGCCTGTTTGAAGGCTTGGACCAGCTTTCCTTTCTTTCCCGTTTGTTTTTCTCGTTCCCAGCTGACAGTTCTATTCCATCCTCCAATTCTCTCTCAATGAGATCATCGTCGTCCATAACATCAGTTTTCTTGGTTACATCCCCTTGAGCCTTCCTGCGTTTCTCCAATGCTGCCTTGACCTTGTTCTCGACAGCTGCTTTAACCTTGTCTTTATCTATCTTTCTAACTTCTTGTGGTGACTGGCCAACTGCATCATCCATGTTCTCCAGGGCTCTACCATGGTACTTTTCCTTTGATTCCCCTTTGTGCCTTGGTTCAGATTTCCTAGTGTTCCCTTCCTGATCATCTTCAGTGTTACTCTCAGAACCATACCTTGATCTACTTTGTACCTCTGCTGTACTACCCTGATAAGACACCTGCTCTCTTTCATGGGTCTGTCTATCATTCATCTCACCATCCCCAATACCATCTGAAAAGTTATGTTCAGCACTTCCATAGTCATTATTGCTATTTTGAGCTGTCCTTGTAAGGCCACTGTGATTATCAGCGTACGGTTGATCAGGAGTTTCCCTAGAGGACGCAGGATTGGAGCTTCCTGCATTTGTATTAGCACCTCCACCCACGGAGTTGCTGTTATTTGCACCATGCTCTTCTTGTGCAGCTGAAGATTTTCCAGAAGGCCTTTGATTTCCACCAGCACTTCCTTCTGCTTCACTAGCCTGAGGTGGTACTCTATTTTGCTCATACAATTCTAGCATTTGATTGCTCACCTCTGCAAGGGTAAAGAATACAAGTAAGATAGAGAAGATCTATTGCATTACTGTTTGTACTCAACACTCCCTTCCCGCCCAATCTTAGTCCTCAATTAGAAAAAAAATAATCAAAAGGCTCATTTCAGAACATTTCCATGTACTGATGTGGCAATCCTTGAAAGTAAACCAGACTGGGTTTATCCAATACCACAAATTTCATAAAGTATACATATCCAAGGCAAGACACCAACCCTCCAGTTGGCGTGGGGTAACATCAAACTCCTGCCACCAAACCTTCTCGCCATCAGATGGGAGCTTTACTTTGAGAAACTTGGCTGCAAGGAAAATGGCCCCTGCTGCAATGTGATGGGGCTTAAATTGCAAGCATAAGGACGTCCGAAGCCTGCATGCGGCTCTCCCACGTCAACTAGAGATAAGTGTGACCATCAATTGGTACCATACAAAAATTATATAGAAGAAAAATACATTACCCATCATTCACAAAGTTCCATGCAACTTGAGCTAGGGCATTTTGAGCAACCTTGAATTTCTTTATTGCCTCAACAAGGGGTTTATATGGATGATGTACATTAAGATCAAAAGCAAGAGTTGCAAGAACAACCCTCTCTCCGGACAAAATTAGTTCTTTTTGTTGTTCATATACTTCCTGCATAAGTTGCAAAATTTTCAGATTATTTTACTATGTAAATACTAAGACCCTGGAAATGATTAAAGGTACCAGGGGAACCATATTAACTCCAAACTGAACAACCGTCAACTGACCATACAAGCAAAATCTTTCAGGTATAAGCATGATGAAGAAATTATTAGGGCAAAAAAAATCCAAGAGGACCTAAATTTTTTTTTTTTTAAAATGGTAATTTTCAAGAGGACCTAAAATTAGAACATGGAACAAATAGGTATGTACAGAGCACAACCACCAGGGCAATGAGCAATACCTTTTGCTTGATCCTCTGAATAGCTTCAGAATCCTTTTTATGAATGATCTCATAAGAAACAAGTATAACATCTTTCAGGGGACGAGGAGTTTCTTCAACCTTTCCTGCTAGGAACATGCATACTGTGGCAACGGTCTGCAAAAGGTATGGAAGTTGGGCAGAAAATTAGTGAATTCTAACTATACCACATAATTTAGCTAGTTAGTACAATTATCCATGAAGATGTCCATTATTTTTCATTTCTTGTAACTGACAAGTGGAAGTCCATTATATACTAGTAATACAAATTTTCCTTCCCCAGCCAGTACAAGATTATTACTTCAAAACACCAGTCGAACAACAAATATTCATGAAAATGCACTATAAATGACAGGCAAACTCCTTCCAGAGGAACGAAAAAATTGTCCAGTGTCATACTAGACATATGATTAGATGGGACTATGATTTTTTTCTTGTCCAATGGAATACTAGACACAAATTATCCAGGCACTGCAACTACACCATCACTTTAGGTTGAACAAGACGAAGAATTCTTGCCACATCTTGGCACTACCAGTTGAAGCAGTAAACAATCCAATGATTCCAAACGTTATGGGAGCTTGAGAAAGCCACATAGAAAAACAACCAACCCAAGCACAGTAAAATCTTATGGAATTTCACTAGAGGAAAAAAAAAACATTATAAATAGAACATAAAGTCCAAGGAATTCCACTAACAGTGAATCAAACTTCCATTTTTCATCAGAAACAACCATAGACGAGACAAACCAACTAAGACGATGCAACCAGCTATAGAGGTAAGATGAGAAATATATTTTCCTCCACTCTTCCTTCCCTTGGCCTTCCAAGTTTCTTATTGCTGCGAAAATTTCTTGAACTGTTGCCTATCATTCTATGATCTTTCAATTAAGGTGCGATTACTATAGTTCTCTTAGTATCATATAGAACCAAGACATCTAACTTAAATTGTTCTTCAGACTTCTGTAATTCATCATTTTTGAACTGCTTCTCCCTATGACATAATTGGAATTTTGCGCTTAATACTCTTGAAAAAATGCTTATAGGTATGGTGATCTAGGGTCCGACTATATTTTAGTAGGTATTGCGAATTTGATCTAGTCAAATGAAAGGTTTCTATCTTGAGAATCAGAAGTCAGTGCTCCTCTATGTTGAACACTACTTCATGCTGAATGCTTGCTGAATAGAAGCTCAACAAACTAGTTCATTAAAAAATTGCATATCCAGTGGAATGAGAATGTTGAGATGGATGTGTGGGCATACTAGGAGAGATAAGATTAAAATGAAGATATCCGGGACAGGTGGGAGTAGCCTTTGAGGAGAGCGAGATACGGGAGGCGAGGTAGAGATTGTTCAGGCTTGTGAAGAGGAGATGCACGGCTGCACTAATGTGGAGGTGTGAGGGGTCTGCTATGGATGGTTTCAGGTGAGGTAGAGGCAGGCAGAAGAAGCATTGTTTTGTATTACATGGAGTACTGCACCATTATTCACTATGCAGTATTAGAATATATGTTATGCAGTCACTCTTTCATTTAACAAATATAAAAAAAAAGGTCAAGCAATTATAGATGCAATAGATGGTAAAACTGAAACAGAAAGCTACTTACCCTCCTATCATTCCTTGAATGAGATTGCCGGAGAAAGAATCGATGACAAAATATAATTGCCGTGGCAATTGTTACCTGAGGCCTGCAAGCACGGGACAATTGAACCATGTATGATAATGGTTAATTCATACTTGAGGGAAATATGATTCTGCATTTATGACAAGTCTGAGAAAGCGTAAAAAATGGGAGTTCTTATAAGAACTCCCAATACTATAAACTTCTGTATAATAATCCAAATATCTTACCTAATATAATAAAATAATGTATATCAGCAAAGGAACAGGATGAGACTTGAAGTCACTGAAGAACATTCAGCTTCAACTTTTCTTAATCGTCCCATTTTGAAATATTTACATTAGAAGTAAACTCATAAGCATGAAAAAAGCAACTGCCTCATCTAAACCTCCAAAACATATACATGGTATGTGAGGCATGCAGCCTAGGATTCCGCTCTTAGAGCAAATAATCGAAGAAGATGCAAAATTGTAGATTGTTTATAGCATTGAAATCTACCTCAGGACCCACTATAGTAAACTGAATAGTACCACAATTCCCCTAGAGTTACAAAATGGAAATAATATTGCCTGGAGTCCCTAGCTAGAGGCAAGAGTGCAACACTTGAGGTGGGGTTTTGAGCGCACGTCACAGGTTTGAACCCATTCATAAGAAAAAGGCAGGTATTTAAGTGGAGAAAGTAGAAGAGCAACACATTACTCATATAGCTCCAAACCATCGATACAAGCCCGGGGGGATTTCTCGGTTCAAAAAAAGGTAATAAAGATGCAGCAAAGCCTGGAACATGAATGCACTCTAGGTCATGCAAAAACACAGGAATGAGCGTTTTAACACTGAAATAAACCCACTTTCATTGTGTTTCTTTTACAAAACACAAACTACAGCATCTTCTATACTACTTGTATGAGGGGCTTCCAGCATAATCCTGAGTTCCTGGCTATTGAGTTGTTAAAAGCTATTAAATAGTCACTTGAGATAGTTCCCATGCTCTTCGGACTATTTATTTCTCTTTCCAACAAGAGATGAATAGATTAACCTACATGCACGATTTCATAGCTATATGTTTTGACTCTTTTTCATAATTTCCAAAAAAAATCAGGATTTAATCAAGACCACACCCAGAAGACTTTCTGAAGTATATAGAAAACCTTATTTTCACGTCAAGATAAAGCTCTAGTCATGATCTGAGCTAGACCTAAGAACTGAATAGGGAAATCTAGGCATACAAACCTTCAAAGAGTTGGAACTTTTTCTACAGTTTTTTAAAAAAAAATGGTAATGCTGTATTCCTACAAGGTGAAGCTCAATGATTGACTGTTACTTCTAAAACTGTTCAATCAAGATATCATAGAACTTCCAAAAAAACAAGGAACAACCAAAAGGAAAATTTGATCTCATCTTGAGATCTCTCCTTGAAATTAGCTGAAATACCCAAGCTAGCGGTTGCTTGTTTGCTCTTCTCAGGAAACAAATTGAGAAATAAGATCCTGCTGTAGATTACAGCAATCATGATACATTGTGTGTGCAACAAGTAGGTATGGCAAAGCCCCAAGGAAAATAAACTCAACAGGTAGGATGGAATGCTCTTTCAACAATTCAGCTAGTTCAAGAAAAATTAGCTGAAAAGCAATATTATTACCTTGGCCGCGATTTATGAAAAACAGAATTTTTTAGATACCCTAGAACTAAGTAGATCATACGCAGACACTTGTAGTTCTCTTTTCTTTCTTTTTTAGAAGATGACAGGAGAAAGTCTAGGTTTAGTTGGAGCAAGACCAGTGTCGATATCTGGGATTGTAAAAACAAGTTAATATAGTGATGTAACAAGGTCAAAGTATCCATCAATTATTGTAATAGGCTCACTCAAGAGGTGTTTAAACTAAAAGCTAACTCGGCTGGGCCCTTCACTTCACTTGAATGGTGATTTAATGCAGACACTCAAAGGACTAAGGTGTGCACCCAATCACCCATATACTTATTGTCACTCTACCGTACAGAGGAAAATAATAGATAATAAATATTGGCAAAATGATACACTAACTCGATATGAAACTTCATGAATATTATCTTAACGATTTGGAATAGGGATAGGAATTTACTATAAAGATTAGTTACCAACATCTTTTTCATATAATAGTTACTAACATCTTTTAAAATTATCATGGGATTCAAGAAAAGAAGGGAAGGATTCTGGAAATGGTTTGCTTGATTATTCCCACAAGCAAAATATGGAAAGAAAATGAACATAATAATCACATTCCTACAGAAATTCCTAATTACCTAATTATATAGGGATATGGGAATCTTTTCATATTTTACATAGTTCAGGTTTTCAGGGCATTTTAACACAGTCCCTCAAGATGTGGAGCGTACATATTGTATGCTCCTAGCTTGCCACAAAATAGTCATGCACTAATTTTGTCAGAACATATGATAAAATCTAAAATATCCACAAGGTAAGTGTTGCAGGGATGTGGATGTTACGATGATTGTGCAGCCATACTAGATTAGACAAGATTAAAAATGAACGAACTCGCTAGAAGTGCAGGTAGCATGCATTGAGGATATGAGCAATACAAAGAAGAAATTAACCTTTACGAGAAATACAAATATGGAAAGAAAATAAATGTAAAAGTTACGTTCCTACAAAATCTCCTTATTATCTAATTAGGGGATATGAAAATCTTTCCAGATTAACAAAGTACACTTTTTTGCATATTTAATAATATCGCATTGTTGCATTTCAATGAAAATTATTGACCCTCATTCACACGAATTTCACTTCATATATTTCACTTAACTGTAGTTTTTCCAATTCATTTGTATAGAAAATTATCGTTTGTGTTAAAAGTTCCTTTCTTCCTTTACATATCTATTTTAATTCTTCTATTTTACGCCTTAAAATCCCCTGCAAGAAAGCCCTAGCACACTTTCTATAATGCGATTGACTGATGACTATGGTCTATTTAAAAAAAATAACTATGTTAAAAAAATATTAAAGATAAGAAGAGAATGAGAGGGCATCACAAAAGGGATTGAATGCATTGCTCGTACTAAAGAGACATCTAATGTAGATCCACAGATGTTGCAACAGACTACATGAACCTTAGTACCTCCTAGAATAACCTTAGATTAACAGTTCAATAGTACGGCAGAAATGCAACGCAGATAATACCAAGAGCTTGTTTGGCTTAGCTGAATTAAGTAGCTTTTGAGCACAAAGTGTTAAAAATAATTATTCAAGTGTTGGAGCCGGTTTATAAATACGCAGTTACATGTTCCAGTAGAAGTGCTGAAAACTAAATCAGCTGTTGCTATGCTTAGTAGAAATGCGTTGATAAACATTTTGTTATAATGACTAAAACATCCTTTGATTTGTTTACACTATTTACGAGCTGATTACAAGAAAATCTTTATTTTAAAATGAACCCAAATACAAATTAATTTATGTCAATCCACTTTTAGTTCTGAAGTGATTAAATAAATTTATCTTTTATAAATATAAATAATATATTTGCAGAACTCTCTTGTACTTAGACTATACTCTATAGTATTATTTTGTTGTAGATACTATTCCATTATCATAATGCTTTGTCGTGTTATCTTTAGTATTTTGTCATGGTTTCTTCACTTATGTTATTTCTTTTTCCCAACTGCTTCATTATATTTCTCCCTGAGCTGAGGGTCTATCGAAAACCTCCTCTTCACCTCCCTAGGTAAGGGTAAGGTCCGCGTACACACTACCCCTACCAAAACCCCAAAATAAGCTAAAAGATACTTAAAAACTATTTAATCTGCTTTCACGCCCTACCCAAAACTCCCTCCAAGTCATCCTTATCAACAAACAAACAAAAGAAGTATGGATCATACCAAGTCATGCGTTAGCAATTCTACCCATGCATAAAATAGTGTTGCACCTTCTAAGAGAAAATACTAAGAAACAATCACGAAATAACACAAAAAAGGTATCCAACTCAGAAATAAGGACTTACACTTTAAGCCGCATGCCCAAATCTTGTAGGAAGGTACAATATGACTTGCGTAGGTAAGTCTCTTTCTTCAAATCTATACCATTGAGTCGCGATGGGGAGTTCTCTTCAATTTCCTTCCTGGAGAGATACCAACGACCACCATTCTCATCTGGCCTTTCTTGAGAAGCCCTAAAACTGCCACCCTCATACGCTTCATGATGTGTTGAGGGGTCACCAGTCATCAGACCAGCCATCAGTGCCTCTTCAATCCCCACAGAAGCTATCAATGAGTTATGAAATGGTCTCTATGCACAACAGCAGTTATTTAGATGACCACCAGCGAGCAACATCCTATAAATAAATGAGACAGGAACACACAGGATTTGAACAGGAAAATAACCACATAGAGGCAGTGAGAACCTAAAATGAGAAGAGTCAAATTCACAAGAAGCAAGTGACTTCATTCTATATTAACATATGTCAAAATATTTAACAAACAAATGGAAGAACCAATTTAAATTTTCCAGCTTACAGTAACTATTTCTTTGAAGAGGCATTAATATAACTTCCTTTCTAGAAGGATGGCAGAACGACAAATCACAGCACAAAGCATTTGCTGAGAGCCGTGCAATGGTAAGCAACACATCTTTTCTAACAAACAATTGGCATATGGTACTTTCCAATGGCATTAATAAGTCTGAGCATACAACGCCCGCACTATACAATCAATGATTCTAATCACGAAGACTTTAACATATAAATAAGCCAGAACATGTTATCCATGAGACAAAGTATGTTGTTTCTTCCTAACTGCAACTGATTTTAGGGGATACAAAATTATAATATAATTTAAAATCCATATGGTCGAAGACATGAATTGAGCAAAGAACAAAATTGATGCCACCGCCAATTCAATTCATAGAAGACTACGAGTTAAAACCGTTGAGAAGTTTAGGCAAAACAAATAAAAGACTTCTCTTACCAAAGACCCTTCCACACGAGAGAAAATCAACTGGAACAGCTCGTGTAAGTCAAGAAGAAACTGCAAACAACAAAGCAAATCCATGCTTTAAGCAAGGAACCCCCAACTTACTCTCCTTATGGATTTACAACCTTTGAAAATTCTTAAGAAATTCTATAACCTTGATAACGAGTAGAATTCACCAAAATAGTAAGAATTTACACGCTCGAAATCACCAAAAAAATCAATTTTTTGAGTTGGAAGAAACATACATGTAGAATGAGTTGCTTTTCAAGGTAGGCAATTTAATTTGAATGTTAAATTTGTTCAAAACATATAAGAAATACTACTTAAAATAAGCAAGTCTCTTATGCTCAAAACTTAGGGCAGCTCAACCCTAAAGCCACTAAAGCAGTGGCTTTTAGGCCAAAGAACCTTAAAATTACAAATTCCCAAAAGAACCAAAAAGCCCCAAATTCAGTTCAAATAAACACACATACATCCTAAGATGCCAAATCGCACAGAAAAGAAATAAATTCAATTAAAAGAAGAAACACAACTCAAGATCAACCCAAAAGCAGAGCAAGCGGGCACCGACAGATACGGTAAACCCAACAGATTAAGGAGATAAACAAGAGACAAACCAAACAAATCTGATGAAGGCGATGTAAAATGTTAATTAAGCAATACCAGAATGTGTAGCTGCGTTTTGAAGGACCAAAAATAGCCTTTAAACTTATCTCCTTAAACCTAAATTCTCAGCTTGTGCTATACAAGATAGGGTTACAAAGAAACAAAAGCAAACAAGAAATAAAGATAACAACAAACCTGCTCGGCTTCGAGTAACTGAGGAGAGATTCTACTTCATCGCCGGCGAGATTTGCAGGCGAGAATCGGCGCCGATGAGGGCAATTTAGGAAATTGACGATAGGGGAAGGAGGGTTTGCTAGAAGAGAGAAGAGTGAAATAAGCCTAGTAACGAAAAAGGGGGCTTTACTGCAAATTGGGGAAAATCTCTTCATTTTATTAGATTTTCCGGTTCACTTAAACCGTCCGGTTTTTCGTATCCGGTTCGCTTAGCTTTTTTATTTTTTGCTAAACCATAATTACTTCTAACACATAACAGATAACTTACAACTAATTAGAATTCAATTTTTGAAGAAAAAATTGTAATATTAAAGTCTATTTTTAAGAGTTTCAAATTAGATCCAGTTTGGATGAGCTTAAAAAAAACGACTTTGAAAAAAACACTTTTGAAAGTGCTGAAAGTTATTTTTAAAATAAGTAGTTATGTGTTTGAATAAAAGTGCTTCAATTGAAAAAAAAGTTGTTGATATGTTTGGCAAATAAGTGCTCGTAAACACTTTTTTTAATCAAAATGTCTGAAATACCCTTAAAACTGCGAACATGATAAAAAGTTGATTAAATTAAGATTTTTATACTTAAAAAAATAAAACAAATTAATTTATATTTTACATCCATAAGTAATAATATTTCCTATCATTCACATATTTCTTTATCATCACAAAATTTTTATGATTATAATAATAATAATAATGATAATAATAATAATAATAAAAATTATTATTATTAATAATAATGATAATAATAAAACTAATAATAATAATAATAATAATAAAAATAAAAATAAAAATAATAACGATAATAATAGTAATAATAAATAAAAATAATGATAATAATAATAATAATAACAATAACAATAATAATAATAATAATAATAATAATAATAATAATAAAAGAATTAAAGACAAAAAAGTAATATACTTTGTCAACATAAAATGACTTGTAAGTTGAAAAATAAAAAGCATCCCTCACCTAACTTTTGGTTTTTGACTTGAAATAAGTCATTTGATAATTACCAAGCAGTCAAGCACTTTAATAAATCAATTTGATCAGCTTTTAAGCCCATTCAAACAGGCTGATTCGTCAATTGAAAGTAAAAATTGTGAAATATATGTGTCAATATCACAAATATCAAATATTATTATGCAAAAATAATTTTAACGTAAGTCATGTTTTATGACTATAAAATTATTACTATGCAACCAACAAAGTATACTTTTACTTCTCATTTTGACCAACACAAATACTACTACTATTTTGAACACACACATACTCTAATCTTTACGATTATAATATACGCCTAATTTTAATCTTTTATATTCATTCTCTTTTAATTAATCACGATAACTATAATGACCTAAGGATATTCTTCGCATAATTTATTGAAAAATAGTTAGAGAAAAGAACGCGAATGAGAGGAAGTTATTGTAACCGTCTTAACGGTAAGAAAGAATAGGTAAAAGAAGAGAAAACTCCCCCCAGACTGTTGGAAAAAAAAAACAAAGAAAAAAAAAGAAAAAAAACAGACAGAGAAGAAAGGGGGGCCTTTTGTCTCTCAATAACTTTCCAGTAAAAGGAATTTTTGTTTCTCTCTGTCTCTCTCACGCTCAGCCGTTGTTGTTCGTCTCCCTGAATGCCTCACCAGTATTCAGGGTAATCTTTTTTCGTTATTAATGTCAGTTTTTTCGTAAAGAATTTGATAAGAAATCTGATTAGATTGTAAATTTTATGCAAAGATTAGGACTTGTTGTTGTATCATTGTCATATAACATGTTTATTATTAGTGTCCAAGGTTATTCAGGATTTCAAGTTTATGAGTTATAGATCCAATTTAAATGAGTTTTGGACAAATTATATATACAAATTTATAGGATGGTTATTGAATTCTGTTGAACGTGTAATTAGATCCACCATTGTGGAGGGGTGGAATAGATGGGAGGCTATGATTGATATATAAAGGGGAAAATTACTACCTTTTCATTGGTTAGTATACAAATGTTATTGAATTCATAGAGGTGAAACTAGATAGGATGATCCTCGTGCTTCAAATGTGTGATTCTTTTTGGGAAATGGTAGGATTTTTTGAAGTGTTGTTGGAACAGAATTAATGTTCTAATTGTTGTTGTTTTTGTAGTCAATTGTGGCGACTATTAAGCGGAGGAGCGAGGGAACCAACAGGATGGTATGTCAAATGCTTTACATTTTCAATTTCTCAACCATATTGCCTGGTTTTCTATATATATGTTTGTTCTTACTATATAATTCGCGAGATATTTCACAGGGTTCAGAGATACCAATGTGGTTATTTGACTTTTGCAGCCTCCTTTACGCGAATTTGATGTAAGTCTTCATAAGAATTCACAGTCAAAATTATATACAGTGTTGTGAGATTGTCAATTGCAGAAAGAAAGTTACTTTTTCTCAAAATGCTGCATTTGTTTTGTATAGTTGGGTATATAATGTAATGGTTTCTGGAAGTCATTATAACGTCTTTGGAACCAATTTTCATGTTATATTATACCTATGTTCTCTATAACAACATTTGGCTGTAGTAGCCAAAATATATCCAGATAAATGTCGTTGTTATAGCGAAAATATATCCAGATAAAGTAGACTTGTTATTTCATTTTTCAGACAATGTGAAGGACGTTCTACCCAAGGAAGAATAATTCTCTAAGGATTCACACATTAAAGAAGCTCCCTTTAGCATGCACTTTTGTTGTTGCTGTTGTTTTTACTTGAATGAGATTCAACAAGATGGCTGTAGCTATCAATCCCCAAAATCACGGGTTCAAGCAATTCGTTAGACCTCCAAGGTGTAAGATTCCATCGTTCTCTCAGCTCGATTACATCAACATTCTTGAATCAAGCCAAACGAGCCTTGCACATTCTGTACATCATGTTCCCTTTGAGTTCTCCAACATCCAAAAGAGCTTTTCCACACCTTGTTTATCCCTCTCCACTAGAACGGAAGAAGATATTGAAAGTAATCCGAGAGTTGAAATCATTGGTGGTCATCGCACTCCTAAAGTGCATGCTTTAGTAGTTGAGGTTGCTATTGCTATGGCTTCTGGAGTCAAACCTGAGTTACTGGCAAGTGGACTAGGTGGTGCTTACCTTTTTCGGGCGAGTAATGGTAATGCAGTAGCAGTGGCAAAACCAGCTGATGAGGAACCTTTAGCTTTGAATAATCCAAAAGGATTTGCAGGTCGGATGCTAGGCCAACCTGGCATGAAACGTTCCATCAAGATAGGTGAAACTGGTGTCCGGGAATCTGCTGCTTATCTTCTTGACCATGATGGATTTGCTGGTGTTCCTCCAACAACATTGGTCAAATTTTCTCATGTTACCTTCAATATAAACGATTCACAATCGATATCTGCTTCAACTTACAAAACTGCCTCGCTTCAACGATATATGGAACATGATTATGATGCAGGAGACTTAGGTGCTTCAGGCTTTTCAGTGGCTTCAATTCATCGTATTGGAATTTTGGATATACGTCTTCTCAATCTCGACAGGCATGCTGGAAATATCCTGGTGAAGCACGGGAAAGAAAGCTATGCTGTTGATTCTGCTGAACTTGTACCTATAGATCATGGACTTTGCTTGCCAGAATCACTTGATGATCCATACTTTGAATGGCTGCATTGGCCTCAAGCTTCCATTCCATTTTCGGAGTCTGAAATGGAGTATATATGTGGTCTTGATCCTTTTAAGGATGCAGATTTACTGAGAAATGAACTCCCTTCTATCAGGGAATCATCCATTCGGGTTCTTGTGGTGTGCACCATTCTTTTGAAGCAAGCTGCTACTTCAGGGCTTTGTCTAGCTCAAATCGGAGAAATGATGACTCGAAAATGTTATGGAGGACAGGAAGAATGGAGTGCATTAGAAAAGATATGTTTCAGTGCCAAGGTTAACATGGAGAGTAAAATAAAAGAGGATGATCAAAGTATCTGTGAAGAGAAAGAAAGAAGTGTTGGAGTTTTCCAGTTTGATTATGAAGATGGAGATGACTCATATCAAGAAGATGAGGAAGCTGATGAAATCTTGCAAGGCTCTGCTATAACAGCTAAACCACCGAAAATTCCAAGGTTTTCATCTGTTAGGTCTATGAGTACAATAGCTAATCCATCAGTGTTTCATTATGAAGAAGAATGTGATTGCGTAAACAACAAAATTTGTGGTTCAGATACCTTAATAGACGATGATGGTGGTAAGGAGGACAATATCAACGATAGTGATAGTCAGAAAACTAGTGCTATGTTGAGGAGTATGAGCTTTGGTACAAAAAATTACAAGAATGATGGTGAAGGGATTTCTTTTGGTGAAATGAGTAGTGAACAATGGATCTTGTTCTTAGAGGTTTTCGAGAAGCTTTTGCCCGAGGCATTTGAGGGAAAAAACTGCATGTGTTTGTTAAAGCAAAGATTGGGATCTTCTTGTGAATTCTGAAGAGAAGTTTGGTTTATGAGAAGAATTCCACATGTATTTTCAACAAGTGTAAATTACCAGCCAAAGTACTCAAGGTAGAATATAGATAGATATTAGTATGAATGGCAAAGAGATGAGCAAATTTGCCATCCTTTCCACACCCTTTATTGAAAAGTTAAGTCTTCTTGTTTTTACTACTTCTCTGCAGAAGTTGATACCTCTCTCTTGTTACATTTTTATTTATTGTTTAAAATGCCAACCCCAAATAATTTGGGAGTAAGGCCTAATTATTGTTTGTATTCATCATTTAAAATATAAAGATCAGAGAATTGTATGTTCTTTGAGACGTTTGATTATATGTTGTTGAAATTGTAAATAAATTTGATCCAAAAAATCAAGAAAGTTTGTTGGCCTATGTATATGGAGTCAACTCTATGTATCATCCATTACATACAGTTTATCTGAGTATATTTTGAAGAAGATATTCTCTCGCCATCTTAGTTTTGGTGAACACAATTATCCGATACTTGTATTAGTAGAAGATGTCAAGTCCTTGTGGAATACTTGAAACTACACAAGCTGACTCGAACACCACCATAGTAAAAAAGAGTTATTTTGCAAGATTAGTTTCTAATATCCATTTGATAATACATAAAGACAGATTTATTTTTGTGGTAAACCATCAGATCATGATACCTGAAACACCATACTCTTCACTTGTACAACTGAGACAGTAAAAACAAATTGCCATTCAGTACTAAAGAAGTAAAGATCACAAATGATAGACTAGGAAGATGTTAGGAACAAAAAAGCTTATTATACATTTCTTGGTTGTGTTTTCCCCTCCTTGTGTTTATGCAAGAAGGAATGATACACAACAGTGCCAATGCAAGTCATCACAGGCCTGTCACCTCTGTGACTTTGACCTAAAATTGCAGTGCAGCACTGAATCTTTATAGAAATATTTACAAGAATACAACAATAACACACATTTATGCAAGCGTGAGAGATGCCCTTTTGGCATTGCTCTCCTCCCTGCAAACTCCTCAAGTTTGTTCCTTTGCCCCGATGGAATGACGTGGAACTTACACAATGCTGGAGGCAAGTTTGGTTACCAAAAAAATAATTTCCCCTCATCCTGCTGCTATGGAAGTAGTACAAGTAGGAACAGCTGGAAAGCCCAGAATTTTGACAAAAGAATCCCTTCAGAAGCTGCAAGTGCATATGTCAATGCATCAATTTAGCATTAAGGAAAAAAATATTACAAACACAAGTGAGGTAAATACAAGATTCTCAAGAAAGTACTGACACGAAGATGGAAAGGGTGAAGTTGACGTAAATCTGTCAGGAGGCTGTGCAACAGAAATACTCCTTGATGGAGGATGAACATGAGCATACACTACATTGGGCAATGGACTTGATGCAGTGATTTCATGTGGGGTAGGAGTTGGAGCGTGTACTTGCTGGTGCCGAGAGGGAGTATTATGAGGTGCAGGGACTGGTGCTCGAGCAGGAGCTATATGCGAGTGACTATTCGCCTTTCTTGGAAATCTCCCAAAATGACAAGGAGGCTGGGCCTCATGTCCTTTGTGTAGTGCGGGAGCAGGAGCAGGGGAAGGTGGAAGTACTGTTGCAGATGCTGGCTTTGGTGCGGATATAGGTGAAACTTGCCTGCTAATAGATCCACCTTTCCCAACCTTTGGAGCAGGTGATATTGCAGGAGCGAAGTTTGTACGATGATGGTAGTGGTGTTGATGATGAGGTAGTGGAGCTGGAGAAGGTGAGGGACTACCCCCATCACCACCTCGAGAATGTGGTAAATCAGAGGACAGGCTAACTTGTTTAACCCTTCCAAATACGGTGTTATTGAGGCCAAGGTTTTCAGAATGAGAATCAATTGTCTGAGCCAACTGCTTCAACCTTGAACTGGAGGGATTTAACCCAACTGCAAAAAGGACTTTACACTGAACAATAGTGGGAGGATCCACAGTTGACCCTCTTGTATTAGTCAAACTCATATACAAGTTCTGCATTGTAAAGAGGAAAAAGAAAGAGAATCAGCATGCTTACATCAACAATGAATGCTCTTCTAAGTAACAAATAATGAAAGAATTATGTTTTTTCAAGTAATAAACACCTAATAGCAAAAAGATGCAAGCAGCTAACAGGATCATAAACAAACCAAGAAATCCTCTGTTGTGATCACGGTGATACTGCATTTAGTGCGTGTAAAGATAAAGATAGAATGTGTTTCAAGTATATCTGTGTTTGAAAAGTACTTTGTTGGATAGTAGCAGATTGCTAGTGAATGAGACAATCCAAACCTTTTGCCTTTTGGATAAAACAACTGCACATATATGGATCTTTTTGAGCGAGAAAAAATGATACTTCTTGTGTTGATGAGGTTTGCTGAATTGGTAACAAAACCCAGAGCTTCAAACACAAACATATCTAATGCCTCACAAAGTCTTAGTCGTATAGATCCCTTTAGGAGAAGAAATAGTAAACAATGATACTCTGCCAAGGGGCAGCACTATCAGATCGATACATCCTAGAATAACCGAGAGGATAGTCATAGAAAACATTCAACTGAACAGAAATATGATAGGGGTTTCATAATATAAATAACCTGTTTATTTTGATATATAACTATTTCCCTTTCAAATGACTGCCTGCATGAGTTAGGAATTATACATGTATTCTTTTTTTGAGAATGAAAAATCAAGTACCTCAACTGTGTGCACAGCAGATTCGAACATGTGCAGGCAGAGCCCACGTGATTATATTATGCGTTTTTACCAGGAGATTACATATATAACAAACTGAAAAACTTAGATGAAATAAGCAAATAAAAAAACAAAAGCCTTACTACAATCAATCAGTCATAACAAGATAAAACATTTAAAAGCTAAATGTGTCAAGAAAGTAATATAAGCCAGAGAATGTAGAGCTGGAAACAGGATGATAGATCGCAAAGCACTTGCTTCAAAACAAAAATATTGTTAAGGGCATGAAGAATGATAGCAGAGGCAAGATATATATGTCAATGCAGCTAACTGCAATCATAATCACAGACCTCATATGATGAAAGATGTAATCCAGATTTGAGCTGGCTTTTTAGTTCATGAAAATTATCTTGAATTTCATCAATTGAAAAGTTCAACGTGAAGTTGAAATGCATCTGGAATTGCTGCATGAGGAATCCACTTTGTTTGGGGCTCACAGTAATCCCACCTCTGAATTTCAGCACATCAAAGGAAAAAGGATCGCCAAACAAAGTTGTTGTCAAGTGCATAGCTGATTGGCCAGTAATTACAGCTTCAAATTCCGACCGGACTAAACTCAGAGCAGTTAGAGAGATCCTCCCATTTTTCACTTCAGAGTCAACTGCAAAAATGACCTCTGTGATGTTCGTTCCAGCTATATTTTCTAATGATATTATTTCCACCTATTGGAAGCACAAAATCAGTGTGCGAGGGAAGAAATGCCAAAAGAAAATTAAGCTAAGGAAGAATAACAAAGATAAGGGAGACAAGAATTATTGGACATACTTTAGTATGGGAAACACTTGTTTCATCAAAAATATCATCTGCAAGTTGCAAAATGTTATCATTGACAAACGAAACTGGCTTCTCAAGCATGAAACTGGCAACTATATCATGACCTGGAAAACCCCAAAACACATTGACGTGAAAAGCTAAAAATATTTGCATGAGCATATGAGATAGTAGGTATTCTTTTTTTCAAATATAAATAGGATATTCAGATTACTCAGACACTTCACAAGAGAAACAAACCAAAAGCTCCGAAGTAACTAAAACCAGCTTGACATGTGGTTCCAGCATAGAGATGCTTCATTTTCGCTGTCAAGAAAAAATTATCAACCAGGAGACTCCATGTAGTCCTAAGGTTTCAAGCTTTTCATTGTTCTTCAAGAACAGTTCTACTCTATGCCTTGAGAAGTGCATTCACCTAGAGAAACTCTATTCTATGACTATTATCGAAAGACCTTTATCATATCTCAAAGCCACAAGCAGACAAAATTGTTGATGACATTGATTGTTACTTGTGGGAAAACTAAGCTATGAGAAAAATAACATTAGGTTAATTTGTACCTCCAGCATAAGGAATAATAACCTACTCCCTCAGTTTCAATTTACATATAAGCTATGTTGCATGTTTAAAACCACAAAATTCAACTGACATTTTGGTACATTAACACATCTTTAGTTTGACTGTAAGGGTTAATTTTCAGCTGATAAGCACGAGTACACCAAACCACAAAATTCAAGACATTTTGGTACATTAACACATCTTTAGTTTGACGGTAAGGGTTAATCTTCAGCTGATAAAGCACGAGTACACCAAACCACAAAATTCAAGAGACATTTTGGTACATTAACACATCTTCAGTTTAATGGTAAAGGTTAATCTTCAGCTGATAAAGCACGAGTACACCAAATTTTAAGAACAGTCAACAGCTAGAAAACATCCATAATTCTTTTTAAAATTCCAATTAAAGGTACATTCTTTCTAGCTGAGACGTAAATTATAAATAGGTATCTATTCTGATGCTACACTCAACGAAATGAACTATCTTCCTTATCTTGTTTACTTCACCAGTGAAAATGTATGTAACAGATTACACAAGTTACTTTTACTACAAGTTTTAATAACAGACTCATCAATTGTATGTCTTTAATAATAGACTCATCAATTATATGTCTAAGTTACGAACCGCCAATCCTAGGTGAAACTCAAAAAGGCAATTATATGTCTAATTTAATAGCATAGACATATATGTCATTATCCAGTGTTTAAGAGGTGCAAAGATATGGCACCAGAGCCTAATTCAACCCCAAATTTAGCTCATGAGGGGAGGATTGCTCAAATCTATATAAGCAAACCACCAGCTTATTCACTAACCAATGTGGTACTCTTAACTCACCCCACCCCACGCTCAGGCACAACTAGTGTGTCGATCGGGATCTTAAACAAGGATGGACTTGACACTGATACCATGTAACAAAAGGTATGAGAATTCTTGAGATGTTATTCAATGAATCAACAAGTATAAATGCATATACATATATCCTAACTATGGAAAGAATAAAGAAGATCCTACAGATATGATATCAATCCCTACAGCTATGCTATCTATGTATACAACTAGTAACATGGCTAATATCCATTCCTTAACAAAGGCCAAATATATCTCCATTAGAGCTGCATATCAAATTAGCAGCAAATAACTTTCCAGTTTTCTTATTTATGCCTCAGTAATTGAAAATTCACTTCATTAAACCAAACTAGAAGAACCCAAAACTCAAACATATCAGTTCAGTCAACAACACAAAGAAAAACATTTCCTGAATTAAACCAGAAACTCATGCTAAGCCACCAGAAAAAGGTAACTCAATTTCACACAAGGTACAATATCAGATTGTAAACTCATAGTTACCAATCTAACACAAAAAATTACACAGAATGATCTCCCAAGCAGAGCATATTGCCATTAAGCCACAGAAAGATGGTACCATTACACTTTTTTTTCTAATAAGTGAGCTGTAAAAATGGTACCTTTATACTTGTTGTCAAGATCCAGATCACCCAGATCTCCATTGTTGAAGAATGGCAACAAGAAAACAGCAGAAATCAAGACTCCCAAGCCAAGAATCAATACAAATACACATTTAAAACTCACCAACCCTTTGAACCTACAACAACACCTATCCTCTGCATTTTGGTTTGTACTTTGTGCATCCAATGCAGTACTAGGTATTGGCTGTTCTTCCTCTCCTTTCCCCATTGGAAACACTTACAACAATGTGGGTCTAATTCCCTTTTCTCATCCTTCATCTCTACAGTAACATAACAAAGAATCCATGCTTCTTCCTCCTCTTCTTTTTCTTGTTCTTGGAAAAAGTAAGTTCACAAAATTTCTTCTTTTGGTGAGAGACTAAAGAGTGGCACAACACAAATATGTATATATATTTTTATTCTTTTTTTTTTCTGTTAGGGTTGGGATGGAACTTGGGAGTTGAAAGAGAGTAAAGTGAGTTGCTGCAAAGACAACTGTTTGTTTAGTGAGTAAAGCAGACAACTTTTGTAGTTTTGCTTATAATGGCGTTTTATTGACTCCACAGTTGTTTTTAGATGTTGTAATAAAATTCACGTACAAATGGAAAGGTTGTAATACCTTTGTTTTATTTCATTTCGCCGTCTATTCTACTCTATTATAATCTCAGCATTTATTTGTTAATTTATTTTATTCACCTTAGGTGAAACTTTATTTCAATTTTGAAGAGTACTCTCAAGTCTCAACCAACCTAGGACTCCTTGACTTTGATATATGATCCAACATATTTCTAGGTGAACCAATAAATGAGAAAAGCATAGGCTATCTATAAACAATGTAATGTTTTTAGTTTATTTAATCTCATTTATTACAACTGACAAAGGAGAAGAAAAAACATATATAATTCAAGTTAGATTAGCAAGCTTCAAAATAATTTGATGACATGATTTTTTCTTTGTCGGTACATAAAAATCAAATGTGAACAAATATAGAAACAAAGAAAATTAGCTATAGCTGTGTTGTCTCATCAACTATTACAGGCAAATCATAAATATCGAATCGCCTGCCTTTTATGGAGAAATGCTTTGCCAGAGTATCATTTAGATATGACTTAGTGAGGAAAAATGCAGCAAAACTCCATTTTTTTTTTAGTTTGCATAACTCAGCATGTCTCTGGTATACAATGATAGCAAGCAGAACAGTAAAACTGAATGGGAAAAGCAGTAACTGAAACCTTTAATATTCATAGTCAGCTCAAGAGATTGGAGAAAGAAAAAAAGTTACATAGTAAAGAGTTTCTAGTTTGTAAGCTCCATAATGGCAGAGACAATATCACCATTTGCAGCCTTGAGAGCCTTGACAGATTTTGCTCTGGAAACACCAGCTTGAGTCATCACCAGCTCGATATCCTTGGGTTCTACACCAGTCTCATCTACATCCTCATCGTCCTGAGCCACCGTTGATGGTTCTGGCTTTGATATCACATTGCTCAAATTAGGAGCCTTGAACTGCTCAGCAGCTTGAGACTGCAATTGAGAACTCAAGTCCTCAATCTTTGCCTCACCAAATATAACATATGTGTCTGATGCAGGGCTCTTGAAAACATCTGGTTTTGAGATGACAAATAGAATCTGAAACAAGGAAGATAACGTAAGGAGAAAGGCTAAGCACTAGAACAGAAAACATCGAAAAGAAAAAGCAAGAAAGCAATAACATAATTAACTAACATTCTTGCTCTTTTTGACAGTGACACGGCTGACCATGGGGATTGGCTTCATTCCGAGCTTGATCATAGCTTTTCGACTCTTTTTCTCGCTCCTGCTCTGTTTTGACCTACCACTACCCCCTGCAATTTGTGATTTGATAATTCCAGTATTTATGTGCATTGTAGACCACAGAAAGAGAGTTAAAACATCCACTTACTATTCGTCCCATATATTTAAAACAATAGAGATGTTGAGTGACAGAATTGGAACCCATTGAGACTCGTTAGAACACGCTTAGTTGTTCAATAAGATTTCCAACTCAGTTAATCTATGCATGCAAAAGTAAAACCCAAATATATGGAGAAAAAATCACAAGTATCAATGAAGCCAAATGGAAAAGAGGAAAGAGGAAGGAAACAAATATAGTTGGACAAATAGGGAAGTTGATCAAATCAAACGGGTCAAGTGGATAAACAATTAGACCGTACAAGCAAATTATTCTCATAATCACGTAAACTATGTAATATTCATGCCTTCCGTGATTAGAAATGAAAGATTCAATTAGTTGTTTCCACTCAGAAGGAATGTACACTTCAAGAAGCAAAGTCAGGCTCAGAATAATGAAATTACGCTTGTATGCTTACCTTCGACATCATCATCATCTTTGTCATCTTCATCGTCGTCTTCTTCATCATTGTCGTCTTCATCCTCAATAATTGGCTCCTCGGACTACATAAGAAGATCATACTTGGTTTAAAATGTTAAACAATATACATGAAGACCAAAACTGGTTCTCACTTGACCAAAGCTGACATTGAAAACCAAGACATGACAATACTTCACTAATTCAACATCAACAAATGAACCAATGAAGTATTTAGATGCCACACATAAAATCTGCAAGACCTTTTTATTTTTTCTGTTGTTCTCTTTGGCATAGGTAAAAACTTAATAACTATGGAAAAGCGGAAAACAAGGATTCAACAATTTGATTCACTCATGAAAGAACAAACAGAAGATGCTTAAAAGTATTGCAGCAACTACAACATTGGAAGTCTAAATAACTAGCATGAAATTTTTCAATTCTTATGAAACACAAGTACAGTAAGGATTTTTCAAATAAACAAGTATAGAAAAATTTAGCTACTCTAGAACATTTAATCACATCAACTGTTGTACAGATGATAACTACAACTAATATTCCCGTCTTTAAAGAAGATGATAATTACAACTGAACCACTAAATCAAGTCATACATTGTAAGGAAAAGGTTGAGGATAGATGGATGGATGGAAAGGGGCAGGGGATGATTCCAGTTGTTATTGAAGACCTTGCAGTGATGGGGAAAAAAGAGAAGTTTTTTGACAGGAGGGAGGGGGGAGGGAGAGCTTCGTTATGGTGATGGAAAGGAGGGAATTGCATACCCATTTACACAACCCAAAAACCAAGGGAATGGAAAGGAACTAAGAATGGCCATATCTCTTAGAAGGGCACCAGCATCAGGAGAGTAGGGGGGGAAGGGTCAAGTCAGCCAATTGAGACATGCATTGAAAGAGCAACATTTTTTCCAATGTTACTCCTGAAAGGACGACCTCACTGAGGAGCACATTTCTGCAGACTGCACATCTTTGTATTGCCCGATTTTCAACTCAATTGGCCTGACTTGCAACTTGCGAGTCAATGTCAAATGAGCATAAGCAAATTTAAACAACTAAATTTCTTCTGCTAGAAGATCTAACATCCGTTTGTTTTCCTCCTCTTTATAATTTCCTAGTTACTGCCTTAAGATCTCCCTCACAACAATAACAAGCTGGAAATCAAAAGGCAACTGCAATTTTCGTCATAGTTCACCAAAAAAAAAAAAAATTCTCTAAATTATAAATTACCTTGCAAATCACAATGGAAAACACTAGGAAGTCACTCTATTAGTCACCTCAAAAAACTTAAACTTTCCCTTAAAGAGATTGTTCATCATGTCTCGTAACGAACTAGTTAGTCTCTTCCACTGTTCCACACACAAAAAAACATCTCATCTAAACTAGTAGCTGCTAAAGCAAACTCAACAAGAGGGAGTTGCTCGGATAGTAAGCATCCCTCATCTCCAAGTATGGTAGAGTCACCAATTAAGCAAAAAAAGAGTGGAAGCTAGCAAACTAGTTATTTCTATTAACAACAGCCTTAAAAGATTCAAACTTTTCTGACAAAAGATCATCTACAAAGTAAATCATCAAATTTTTTGTGCTCATTCTATATTTTTTTTATAGATCCCAATTCATCTCAAGAAGAAGAAATAACAATGAACATCAACAAGATTAGCAAATCAGATCAGTAAAAACAAAAAAAAATAAACAATAGACAAATCACAGTAGATACAATCAAACTATAAAATTAAGTCAAATTTCTATAGAACTTCAAAATCAAACATTTCGGAACTTTATGTCTAGTTGCAAGAGGAAGAGAATTACTTCAATCTTCTGTTGTTCCAGATGAGCGGCTAAGATTTCTTCTTGAGATTGAGCAGTCATGGTGAGTTAGCGACAACTGACAATGAGAGAATTTAGGTTCGCGAAGAAGACAATGGTCCTAAAACCCTACGGATAACTTGTGTCATCTATGACCCGTTTCCTAGGCCCGACCCGAATAGAATCATAACAGATAAATGAGGAAGATTATGTAATCATCCGCTGTGGCTCCAAAATACCCTTGTCATCCATTTTTGAGTTCAAAATTGTCCACTTTTTTAATTATTTTAAAATTAAACTCTTTAATATTTTTTAAAGTACTTGGCATTCAACGATTGGTTATAATTTAATTTATTAATATAATTTATAAAGCAACCCACTACCCACTCATTACTAACTAAACCTCACCCAATTAATAATCCAATTATAATATCAAAATCGTCATAAACACTAATAAAACACGATGAAATTATAGATTCCTGAAAATGACATCCAAAATTATTCGAGTCTGAATCGAAGCCCCAATTAAATTGAAGTTGAGCCACTTATTTAGGAGGACACTTTCTTTCAAGATTGAATTAGAAATTTATGATTAAAGATAAAGAAGTAATACATTCCGAATTAATTCATGCACTTTTTTAAAATATAATTTTATAAATTTTTTATGATATGTTTTAAAATCTTTAATATATTATTTTTAAAAAAATTTACCTATGAAGTAACATCACATAATTGAGACGTAACAATAATTAAGATGAACATAGTCAGACTTTTAAGTTTATCTGTAATTTTTTTAGACTCTTGAATGTATGATAATTTACTTCTAAGATTTTTTCACCTCAAATTTTTAAAAACACTCAATTGACAGTAGCTAATCTGTTGTTGCATTAACGATGTGACAGATTTATTAATTTAGAGGGGTTTAGTTAGTAACTGGTGGGCAGTGCATTGATTTATAAATTATATTAATAAGTTAAATTATAACAAATTGTTGAGCGCCACATATTTTTAAAAATATTTAAATAATTTAAATATAAAACCGTTAAATAAGTGGTCAATTTTGAACCAAAAGGTGGATGACAAGGGTATTTTGGACTCAATAGGTGGGTGGAAAGGGTATTTTGGAGCCAATAGGTGGATGGAGGGTAATTTTGTACCATTTCCAATACTTTGAGGGTAATTTAGACCCTTTTCCGATCATAAAAGGGTCCTATTTGTCCATACTGTCATACTTTTTTTTTATTGGATGAATGCATCGATAACCAACTAAAGTTGTCATCAATTTTCACTTAGACACTTTAACTAGACGTTATTCATTTTAAACACCTCATGTTGACTCTCGCTTTGTCATTTTCATATTTTTTGCTGACTTGACATATTATGTGTATTGCAAGCATTTTGAGCGCGTGAGGTTTTTTTTTTTGGTTTTTTTCCTTCTTCTTGTTCACTTTTTAGCCCTACCATTTATTCCACTTTCCCTCATGAAAATTCATGATAAAAACACTTATAAAATATTTTAAAAAAAATTATCACTAATTTTAAAAACGTTTATAAAGATAAAATTTTTAAAAATCATCACACTAATTTTGAAAGATTTGACATACAAATTTTTTTTCAAAAAAGCTAGAAGAATGTCATATATAATTTTTTTAAAAAAATCTAAAATTTAATGATTTAAAAAAAAAATTGGAAGAAGAATCAAGAAAATGATTATAGATTTGGGGAGGCAAAAGGGACGTACGACAAATGGGGTAGGGGTGGGATGGTAGAAAACCGTAATTTTATTTATTATATTTAGCTGAAAAATTAATTAATTTTTAATAATTTATTTTAAGATTATTATTTTTACATTCACATGCCACATGTCAACTTTTAGTTGGTCATCATACCTTCCGCAAGTGTATTACACACTTTATAATTTTAGCTAAATGACAAAAAGGTATCAAAATGACATAGTGGACCATTACTTGAAGTGTTTAAAATAAACAAAGTCTACTTGAGGTGTCTAAGTGAAAATTGATGTCAAATTTAAGAAGTTGTCGATGAGTTTAGCCTTTTTTTATATCATATCATATCATCACTTTTATTATCCTGCGTGATACTTATATGTAGAGCTGTTAAAACAGGCTTAGCCTATGGGGTCAATTCAATCCAACATGTTATTAGGGTAAGATTAGGATAATATTTCTCAAGCTCACTTAAAACTAGGACTTTTATAAGCTTGACCAATATAAGTCCTTGGCCCGGGCTCGGTCCATGGACCAAAACTTTTTATTTTAGAGTAACTTGCAATAATCTTACCCGTATATAATCTAATTACTTAAATATACAATATGTTGCAATATCATGAATCTTAATAGATTTTGATACGTCAAGAGTTTAGCCTTTTTTTATATCATATCATATCATCACTTTTATTATCTAGCGTGATACTTATATGTAGAGCTGTTAAAACAGACTTAGCCTATGGGGTCAATTCAATCCAACATGTTATTAGGATAAGATTAGGATAATATTTCTCAAGCTCACTTAAAACTAGGACTTTTATAAGCTTGACCCATATAAGTCCTTGGCCCGGGGTCGGTCCATGGGCCAAAACTTTTTATTTTAGAGTAACTTGCAATAATCTTACTAGTATATAATCTAATTACTTAAATATACAATATGTTGCAGTATCATGAATCGTAATAGATTTTGATACGTCAAGATATATACATGCATCTTGGAATATATAGACTCAAAATTAGGCTAATTTGTTTTGGTTACAGTCTATTCAAGTAGATTCGCATGTATCTAAGATACATAGACAAATCTTACGCCCTCGCCTCTCTCCATCTTGCTTGTCACTCTTTTATCTCGCTCGCGTATACACGATACATTTTAATTACACTAGATTTTTTTGTTAGTGTTATTGGGACAACACCATCGTTTGTCATATTTGATTCGAAAATCTTCTTATTTTCTTAATTTTATCAAGTGATAAGTTTGAAAAAAAGAAAAAATAAAAAGGCTAGCCCGCCCCAGACCTCGACCCTTCTAGGATTGGATTGGGTTGAGCACTTTCAAGCCCTACCAAATGAAGGGCCGGCCCACCCTAGCCCTTCAGATTTCTTGGCCCGCAAGGCTTGGGCCGACCCTTTTTGGCAGCTTTACTTACATGGTTCCTACATGGATATATTTTTAATAGTGAAAATTATATGAAATAGCAAACTATTAATTCAAATTAAATGTTATAGCCATAACTTCTTTTATTTGTAATTTGCAACAAATATTTCATTTTTTTGTCATCCCATTTGTATATCAAAATATACAATAGACTCATTTGGTATACATATATGTTGTATAAAAATTAATTGTAAGACCCATTCCTATACCTAATACATAAATAGACCCATTCGATATACATATGTGTTGCATAAAAATAATAATTGTAGGACTATATCGAAATATACAAATAGACCCATTCGATATACATATGTGTTGTATATACATTTATATGTAGTAATTTTTTTCATATACAATTACTATGTTTTAGTTTGTATACCGGTATATACAAATACAAATTTTTATGTATATGTATACCAAAATATACAGATTAATAGGTGCACAATTATACAAATCATAGTTATAGCATACAAATATGATTTTTATATTTGTTATATCTAAAATTTACTCATTTTAATATCATTAAATTTTTTTTTCTATTTAATAATTTTACCCGAGTCACATTTACTAAATATAAGAATATGATTTTTTTTTTCAAACCAAGCTGAAGAGAAAATTGGGACACATGAATTAAAATAGAAAGAACATTAAGGTTCGTTTTGGTCGATTTTTAGTTAAAATCAAAACCGAAGTGAATTAGTTTAATCAAATTTACATTAAAATAATTAAATTAAATATAGCATACATTTCGATTTGATTGTTAGCACTTTTGATTCGATTGTATTATTTTAAGGACAAATTAAATAAAATGACTATTCATTCCGTGATTGTTATTTTAAGAATCAATTTTAATCAAAACCTAAATTTACTATTCTAGCTAGCGATGTCCCGATGAAAAATTTCAACTTGTTGCTAACGTTAATAGTTTCAAGTGAACAACATATCAAAAAACTTAAAATAATACAAAAAGATCATAATAATATTTAAATAGTTTTAAAGAAGATTTGAGCTTATGTCTATTGAAATCCACATATTGAATAGCTATGAAGCTCAATTTTTTAAAACTCTACATGTGGTTGATACATAGTTATACATCATGTGTACACTAGTATATAGTGGCGTAGCCACAACCACCCAAGGTGTCTAATTGGACACCATTTTTCGGAAAATTATGTTATATATATATATATATATATATATATATATATATATATATATGTCAAATTCTATATTTAAAGAATATATATTTAAAGTCGAACACTCTTGACAAAAATTTTGTCTTTGACGCACTGGTAATTGATGTCCATTTGAATGAAGGATTTTCAAATTTAAATCCCAAATCTCAATATTTTTTTTTATTTTGACAACGACACATTATTATTCTTGAAATATATATATATATATATATAGAGATAGATAGATAGATAGATAGATGCATTATACATACATATATGTCTCTTCTATTAAAATAGATAGATGCATTATACATACATATATGTCTCTTCTATTAAAATAACTTTTATTATCCGTATTTATTGACAAGTAACCCTAATTTTAAACCATACACTTCTCTTCTATTATTTCTTAATAATAAACAAACAAATAAATAGGAAAAAGTATTAAGTAAATGTAACTTCATTCTATTAAAATTTACTAAGAACAAGTTAAATATTATATATATATATATTATACATTTTAATTTAATAAGAATCGAGGCTTCTAATCTAATTAAATTAAAATGTATATAATATATTTAACTTGTTATGAGTAAATTTTAATAGAATGATGTTACATTTACTTAATATCTTTTTTTCTATTTAATTATTTGTTCGTTTATTATTAAGAAATAATAGAGAATTGTATTTGTGTATGGTTTAAAATTAGTATTTTGAGTTTGTTAAGCTATATAAAGTAAAATGAGTATTAAAAACTCAAATTCAATTTGTTGTTAATCCAAATAAAGAAAAATTAGTATTGAAGACACATATAATCAAATATTAATGGCCTTAATATTAAAATATATTCATAATCAATCCCACTTATACTATTACATTAAATTTAATCAAATATAACTTTAAAACTTGAAATAAACAGATATAACTGATAATATTTATTTTTTAAAACAATTATCGTATGATAAGAGTTCATTTAAGAAATCGCATGCCATGAAAACAATTTTATGGGAAGCACTTTTTTAAAAATGAGTTTTATGGTATATAAATATAAATTAAATTAAATTCTAACATGAATATTGAATTAAAATAAAAAAGAAGCATACATTCTTTATTATCTAAAAACAAACAGAATATTTATATATCCCACTTTTCACATTTATATACCTTTTTGCAATAAGTTGAGTGGTAGTTATATTACTCCTTAATATTGCAATGTTAGTATGTAACTTTATTTTGTCACTTAAATTTGTTGTGATTTTGTTTTTCTTTATGTAGTAATTTAAATTTATTGATTTAAATTAAGCTATTGAGTGTAAAAGTTTCAACTAATCAAATTGGTTCAATTAAGTATATATCATTTTCTACATTTCTTGCTTAAAAAAATGAGTCAACTTGAAGAAAATTAAGTTTTCGACATTTTACGTTTATTCAAAATAAATTCGACTATCGTTACTTTTTTACTATCTATATTAGAATACGAAGGATGTCAAAATATTTCACATCCTCCAAATGTTATAGTAGCAAGGGACGGATCCGGAAATTATAGTACTATAATGGCTGCTTTATTTGTGTGTCCGAATAATAGTATTTCACTATACTATATTCAAATATGCCTATAGTTCAGCCATACTATTTGGAATATCAGAATAAAGGAGCTGGTGCAGATACAAAGAGACGTGTGAATCGTATCAAATTTCACAGTTAGAAATTTCATAAATGGTGACAAATGGATTGCCTGTATAAGTTTTTTCTGTAGATACAAGTAATATGATACTTAATTGTTTGTATAAGTTTTTTCTGTCTTTGACTTAATTAATTTCTGAATCGAATTCAAATTTTAGGCAAAAATATATATGCAATGTCCAGGTGATGTTTTAATCTTGTGCATAAAATGAAAATAACACAATCTTTTTGATTTCACCATATATACAAATTTTGAGTCTTTAATGTAAAGTAGTTGTCAGACCTCTAATAACTCTTAACTTGGTCAAAACGTTAGAATATTGGAAGAAACAAAATGAATTTGTTTTAAAATTTGATTGAATTACAATTTTGTGAATGATACATGGAAACTCAAATAAATTGACAAAAAATAAATAAAATAGAAATAAATAAATTTTGGTTATATTTGAATTATGAATTAACTACTCTCTCCGTTTAAAAAAGAATGGTCTAGTTTAACTTGAAACGGAGTTAAAGAAAAAATGAAGACTTTTTAATCTTGTAATTGTCACGACCCAAATCGAGCTGCGAGTGGCACCCACACTTATCCTACTATGTGAGCGAACCAACCAATCTAAACCCCACCATTTCAAGCATAATGAACAAAATACAATGCGGAAGACTTAAAACTCATTAACGAAATCAATCAAATAACTTCTAAAATTTATAAATCATTATCCCCAAAATCTGGAAGTCATCATCACAAGAACATCTATTCTCAAATTACTAAATCTAAGAGTATCTAAGAAGCTAAAATAAATGAAAAGCTATGTCCATGCCGGAACTTCAAGGCATCAAGACACGAAGAAGAAGACCCAGTCCAAGCTAGAAGCATTAGCTCACCCTGAAATCCGGTGTAATGAAGACTGGCTAGAGTTGCGGTTGAGTTGAAGACGACGGTCCGTTTGCTGCACTCCACAAATAACAAAGAAAGAAACATACAAGTAGGGGTCAGTACAAAACACAAGTACTGAGTAGGTATCATCGGCCAACTCAGAATAGAAAACAGTATATATCAGATAACATCATAAAATCAACTAATATTCTTAGCATGCAGCATTTACAATTACCATAACCCTTGGTCACAACACCAAGCACATCAATGAGGACTCACGCCTCCCCATCATACTCATTTGGGAATTAGGTTCATTAAATTGAGTATATTAACATCTTTCAAGATTCATTATCTTTATTCCTCTCGTGTCGGTACGTGACACTCCGATCCATATACTATCCTGGTGTCGGAACGTGACACTCCGATCCTCATATACTATCCTGGT
>NC_028646.1:76714698-76715927 GCF_001406875.1 Solanum pennellii | reverse complement strand
ATTCTCAAAACACCTTCCTCATCGATTGTTGCTTCTTTAGCCTCTCCTCGCAACACTTTATCTCGGATCCGGATATATTTCTCATCATTAAACTGCTTTCCCTTAATCTTGTCAAGAAAAGAAGATCTTGCCTCCACACAAGCCAACAATCCTCCCTTCTCATTTACTTCTAACCTCATAAAGTCGTTAGCCAGAGTCTGAACCTCTCTAGCCAATGGACGTCTAGAAACTTGCAAGTGAGCTAGACTTCCCATGCTCCCTGCCTTTCTACTTAAGGCGTCTGCCACAACATTAGCCTTTCCTGGATGATACAAGATAGTGATATCGTAGTCCTTCAGTAGTTCCATCCATCTCCTCTGTCTCAAATTCAAATCTTTTTGAGTAAAGACATACTGTAGGCTACGATGATCCGTGTATACTTCACACTTAACCCCATATAGATAGTGTCTCCATTGCTTTAATGCAAACACTACCGCAGCCAATTCCAATTCATGGGTCGGATAGTTACGTTCATTCACTTTTAATTGCCTCGAAGCATAAGCAATCACATTCTTCTCTTGCATTAGCACTGCACCCAAACCCGAATAGGATGCATCACAATAGACAATGAAATTCTTACCTTCCACTGGCAAGGTAAGAATTGGTGCAGTAGTCAACAAGGTCTTGAGCTTCTGAAAGCTTTCTTCGCACTCGTCCGACCATACAAATGGAACACTTTGCTTAGTCAAATTTTTCAATTGAGAGGCAATAGTGGAAAATCCCTTGACAAATCGACGGTAGTAGCTAGCTAAACCAACAAAGCTCCTTATCTCTGTAACATTAGTAGGTCTCTCCCAATTCTTCACTGCTTCAATCTTAGATGGATCCACCATCACTCCATCCTTAGAAACCACGTGCCCCGAAAAGGACACTGAATCTAGCCAAAACTCACACTTGGAGAATTTGGCATAAAGCTTTTTCTCCCTCAACATTTCCAATACAATTCTCAAGTGCTCCTCATGTTCTTTCTTGCTCTTTGAGTATACCAATATATCATCAATGAATACAATGACAAAGAGATCCAGATATGGCTTAAAAATCCCATTCATCAAGCTCATGAAAGCAGCAGGGGCATTCGTAAGTCCGAAAGACATTACTAAGAATTCATAATGCCCATACCTGGTCCGAAAAGCAGTCTTGGGCACATCCGTTGCCCGTATTTTCAATTGATGATAACCAGATCTCAAGTC
>NC_028646.1:76713375-76714397 GCF_001406875.1 Solanum pennellii | reverse complement strand
GGCATACCAGGAAGGTCTGCAGGGAACACATCCAGAAACTCACGGACTATCGAAACCGACTCAATTGAAGGTACTTGGGTAGTGTCATCCCTGAGATGTGCCAAGAAAGCTAAACACCCTTTACTAACTATTCTCTTAGCACGAAGAAAGGAGATGATACGTACCGGAGTGGAAGTGTAGTCACCCTCCCACACTAACGGGTCTGTCCCAGGCTTGGCTAACGTCACAGTTTTAGCATTACAATCCAAGATTGCAAAATTTGGAGAAAGCCAAGTCATACCCAGAATTACATCGAAGTCAACCATTTCTAAGATAACCAAGTCTATATGAGTATTGCTCCCCACAAAATTCACCAAACAAAACCTATATACCTTTTTAACTATCACAGACTCACCCACCGGAGTAGAAACACGAATAGGCATGTCAAGCAATTCACAATGTAAATTAAGACCAGTAGCAAATGAGGAAGATACATATGAAAATGTGGAGCCAGGATCAAATAATACAGAAGCCATGCAATCACAAACCAAAAGATTACCTGTGATAACAGCATCTGATGTCTCCGCTTCAGACCGCCCAGGGAAAGCGTAACAATGGGCCCTATCACCTGTCTGCCCGTTGCCCCTACCCTGTTGCGCTGCAGTAGTTCCAGTTTGCCCGTTACCCCGGCCGTTTTGGTGACCACCATTACCTCGGCCACCACGTCCTCCCGAATGACGGCCTCTTCCATGACCACCTCTACCTCTGATTATTGGGGGTCTGTAACTCGGTTTTGGACAATTCCTCCTAATATGTCCAGTCTCTCCACATCCGTAACATTCTATGGATTCAAGCATAGGTCCCTGTGAGAACGACGGAGTCTGGGGATAGCTTCCAAACTCAGAGAAATGTTGACCGGTCTGCGGTGGACCCCCAACTACAGTCTGCAGTGAAGACTGAATAGGTCGGGCTGGGTAACTTCCTGAACCCTGCCCTCTGGAGTAGGAACCATTAAACTCACCTCCCTTACGAAACCTTTTTGA
>NC_028646.1:76640236-76710319 GCF_001406875.1 Solanum pennellii | reverse complement strand
CCGATCCCCTAATTCTACGTGTCGGTTCGTGACACCCGATCCCCTAATTCTACGTGTCGGTTCGTGACACCCGATCCCCTAATTCTACGTGTCGTTCGTGACACCCGATCCCCCTAATACTACGTGTCGGTTCGTGACACCCGATCCCCTAATCTCACTACATTCGTTCATCAAGCCTTCTTTTATACCAAGGCATCATCATTAACAAAGTAGATTAGGGTTTTTCAAGATTTAGGATTCAATAGCTTCATCATGCTTATTTTATCACAATTATATAATCACATTCATGCAAGCATACAATTAAGCATATAGAAGGGTTTACAATACTACCCAATACATATCATTCGCTATTAAGAGTTTACTACGAATAGCATAAACCATAACCTACCTCCACCGAAGATTCGTGATCAAGCAAGCAAATTCCCCAAAGCTTTGTTCCTCTTCGTTCGTCTCTCTCTTGATCGTTTTCTTTCCCTCTCCTTGTTCTTTCTATTTTTCTTATTCAAACCCTCTTTCTTTTACCCTAATTAGCATATAATTAAGTATAAAAGATGAGGAATTAACCCACTAATTAACTCAAGGTTATCTCTTTTAACCCCCAAGTAATTAAACTATTAACATTAACCCACTAACTTTATAATTAAAGCAGGAATAGTCCAAAACGTCCCTTAAATTACTTAACAGAAATACGACCCAGCCTGGGATTACGCAGCTTGTGACGGCCCGTCGTGCCTGCGACGGTCCGTCCTGCTGCTTCCGTCACAGAGTTCAGAGACTAATTTCTGTGGAAAATGTGTGACGGTCCGTCGTGCCCACGACGGTCCGTCCTGCCATTCCGTCATGAAGTTCAGAGAGTCGATTTCAGTATCCAAATTTCAGAATTCTAAGTGTTTTGGAACGAGACCCCCTCGACGGTCCGTCGTGCCCATGACGGTCCGTCGTGGGATCCGTCGACTCAGCCAGTTTTTCCAGAAATAAAATTTGTTGCTCAAAACGACTAAACAGGTCGTTACAGTAATTCTAAATTAATGTTATGTCAAATGTATCAAAATGCTCTTTAATCTGTGGTCTTAAACATGTCACGTGGAAAGTTAAAGTTAAAGTGTTATCAAAAAAGGAAAGAGATCATTCTTTTTTTATCAAACTAAAAAAAAAAATTAAGGACATTCTTTTTGAAACGGAAAGAGTATTACACGTTCTGCATTTAAAGAAACCGTATATACATATCACAAGAAGAAAAAACAGTAGTACACGGCTGGAACTTGGAACATGTTTACATTACATTATATTTTTACTAAGCATATTAATTAATTAATTTAATTAATGAAAAAAAAGCAAAAAAAAAAATGATATTTATAAAAAATAACTACGTAAATGGAAAACTATCTTGTCAAGGGCATGATTTTTTTCGACATTAATAACAAATTAATGTCGAAAATTGCTTATGTGATAATTTGTCTACATTATTCAATGTATGGTTATTAATAATTAATCTTTTATTTTCTCCAAGAATAAAAAATAAATATTTTATGACTAGATCATTAAAATAGTTAATTTCATTTATCAAAGTAAACCAATAGAATTTGACTTTATTTCAAAATTGAAAACGGAAAATAATTTAAAAGATATAAATTTATAATTTAATATTAATTTTGACTACCATTATCTCATTAAAAAAAATGGTAACACAATCTTTGGTTCTCACCATAAATGCATAAGAGGCCTTTATAATTGCTTTTCTTTTTACAACACCTTTTTGAGATGTCCTTATTTTTGCTTATTGAGACCTCTTTTTTGGCAAATTATTTTTATTAATGAATTATTTGTTATAATTCTATCTAAATCTTGATTAATTATATGAACAGTCAAGATATAATCACCGATAAAAATACACTAAAGTAAGCCAATAGAGTTTGACTTTATTTCAAATTGATAGAAAAGGAAAATAATTTGAAAGATATCAACTTAAATTTTAATATTAATTTGCTTTACCATTATCTTATTAAAAATAATGGTAACACAATCTTCTTGATTTTAATTGTAAATGCAAAAGAGGCATGATTTGATGAATACTTCATTCTATAAGAATGGCTCTTCACACCACACTTAACATAAAAGATAAGAAAAAAGAAGAAGATGAAACTCATGAGAACATTGATAGTGATTTTTTTCGTGTCTCTCGTTTTTGTGGCTCATTCATATGGAGATTTGATAGACGATATTTGTAAAAAGACAATTGATGATAAACTATGCGTCGATTCTCTTAGAGCGGATCCTAGAAGTTCTTCTGCCGATAAGAAAGGCTTGGCACATATCATGTTACAATTATCTTTAGCCAAAGCTAATGGAATTTATAATCAATATCTAGTTTTAACGAAGCAACCAATGGAACCAATTCTCAAGCAATGTATTCAGATTTGTCGAGACAATTACTATATAACAGTGACTGAACTTATAAGTTCAATTAAATATTTAGACGAAAACGATTTTTTTAATGCAAAAAGTGATGCAGCGGCTGCCGTATCTTGTACAGTCACATGTGAAGAGTCTTTTACTGAATGGCATCCAATTCGAAAGGACCCATTAAAAAAAGAAAATGACGCTTTTTTTCATTTTAATGTTATGTTATCGAGTTTGTTAAACCTTCTATAAACTCATCTATTAAACAATGAATTGCGGTACTTAAACAAACTTTTCTTTTCATGGTGTTCTTATTATTGTTTATTGAGGCCTTTTCTTTTTTGTAAATTCATTTATTAATCAATTATTTATTAGTAAATTCTATCTACATCTTGATTAATTTTTTAAATAGTTATCACCTTTCACCACCAACACTTATTACGTAATTTTGTTCATTAAATTTAGGATAATTAAATGAAAAGAAATCAGTTAATATTTTTATCTATATTAAAATTTAAATTTGATACATCATAATTAAAAATCTACTTCAATTAATCATTAGACCGAGTATAAGAACTAGAGACTTAAAATTTTGCTATTGTAAATTTATCAATTAAAATTTAAGAGACAAGCCTTGTTACTTTTTTTATAATTAGAAAGGCCCATATGTTTAAATATGAAAGCCCTCTTCTATGAGTTAATTGGAAAAATAAAGTTAATGAGGGGAGTAGATTAATAAAAGCGTAAATTAGGTATATAGCATTTTCTATAATAATAATATTAAGATATAGCATTAGAGTTTGTATTTCAATATATAATATTCAATATCTCAAGCTATAGCATATTATTAAAAAAATATAACGTTAATTTTAAATAATTAAAAAAATTATTTAAAAAAATTGAAGAGAAAAAAACGGACAAAAATATAAATGGAAAATGGCTATTAATTGGTGTTAATTTATTAGCACGTTTTAAGGAAATTTAAAAAATATTCAAATTAGTTAGTTGTCTTAAATCTCTCAAATTAGTTTAAATGAGATTAAATTTTGATTTAATTCCTTAAAAAGCTCTAACAAATTGACATCAACGTACAAGTTGTTTTCCCCCCCAAATTTCACGATTCTTTCAGATTTGCGGCAGATATCAGTTCCATTTTTTTTAGTAATTGAAGAAATTTTGCCGTTGGAAAAAAATTGATTTGCTGTGATGGAGAACATTGTGTCGATATTAATTAAACATGGTGGAAGGTGGAATTCATCAGTTGGTTTTAATTATGATTTGTTGATTTAACATGGAGAACATTGTGTCGATTTTTTTGGTTATTTTAAGATATGAAATATATATTATAACTTTTTTTTTTTGATGAAACAGTGACTTGGTATATAGCAAACTAATAACCTAAAATAAATGGAGTAGCTACTGTTTGATTTAATTGTACCCTATAGCAAACGTTTGCCAAAGTTTACCAGTCGTCTCTCTCCCAAAAATCTCGCTCGCCACTCTCCCATTCTCGCCCCACTCTCCCTCTGTTCGCCTCTCTCGATTTATACAACAGAAGTGTATAAATTATTTTTCTGTTTTGTATAAAGCGAGAGAAAATTGTATATACACATGCAAAAACATATATTTTCGTGCTATACACTTAATTATTCAATTTACAAACATTTTACTTCAATTCAATTGTATACAAATGCAAATTTTATACAAATATTGCAGCAAAAAAGGCCAGCGAATTATACAATTACGAATTATACAATTGCAGTGAAATACAATTTTCTCTCGCTTTATACAACAGAAGTGTATAAATTGTGTCTGTTTTTGTATAAAGCAAGAGAAAAACATATATTTTCTTCCTATACACTTGTAAGTATACAATATACAAACATTTTACTTCGATTCAATTGTATGCAAAGCAAATTTTATACACATATTGCAGCGAAATAGGCCAGCGATTTATACAATTGCGCATTGTACAATTGCAGTGAAATAGGCCAGCGAATTATACAATTGCAGTGAAATAGGCCAGCGAATTATACAATTGCAGTGAAATAGGCCAGCGAATTATACAATTGCAGTGAAATAGGCCAGCGAATTATACAATTGCAGTGAAATAGGCCAGCGAATTATACAATTGCAGTGAAATAGGCCAGCGAATTATACAATTGCAGTGAAATAGGCCAGCGAATTATACAATTGCAGTGAAATAGGCCAGCGAATTATACAATTGCAGTGAAATAGGCCAGCGAATTATACAATTGCAGTGAAATAGGCCAGCGAATTATACAATTGCAGTGAAATAGGCCAGCGAATTATACAATTGCAGTGAAATAGGCCAGCGAATTATACAATTGCAGTGAAATAGGCCAGCGAATTATACAATTGCAGTGAAATAGGCCAGCGAATTATACAATTGCAGTGAAATAGGCCAGCGAATTATACAATTGCAGTGAAATAGGCCAGCGAATTATACAATTGCAGTGAAATAGGCCAGCGAATTATACAATTGCAGTGAAATAGGCCAGCGAATTATACAATTGCAGTGAAATAGGCCAGCGAATTATACAATTGCAGTGAAATAGGCCAGCGAATTATACAATTGCAGTGAAATAGGCCAGCGAATTATACAATTGCAGTGAAATAGGCCAGCGAATTATACAATTGCAGTGAAATAGGCCAGCGAATTATACAATTGCAGTGAAATAGGCCAGCGAATTATACAATTGCAGTGAAATAGGCCAGCGAATTATACAATTGCAGTGAAATAGGCCAGCGAATTATACAATTGCAGTGAAATAGGCCAGCGAATTATACAATTGCAGTGAAATAGGCCAGCGAATTATACAATTGCAGTGAAATAGGCCAGCGAATTATACAATTGCAGTGAAATAGGCCAGCGAATTATACAATTGCAGTGAAATAGGCCAGCGAATTATACAATTGCAGTGAAATAGGCCAGCGAATTATACAATTGCAGTGAAATAGGCCAGCGAATTATACAATTGCAGTGAAATAGGCCAGCGAATTATACAATTGCAGTGAAATAGGCCAGCGAATTATACAATTGCAGTGAAATAGGCCAGCGAATTATACAATTGCAGTGAAATAGGCCAGCGAATTATACAATTGCAGTGAAATAGGCCAGCGAATTATACAATTGCAGTGAAATAGGCCAGCGAATTATACAATTGCAGTGAAATAGGCCAGCGAATTATACAATTGCAGTGAAATAGGCCAGCGAATTATACAATTGCAGTGAAATAGGCCAGCGAATTATACAATTGCAGTGAAATAGGCCAGCGAATTATACAATTGCAGTGAAATAGGCCAGCGAATTATACAATTGCAGTGAAATAGGCCAGCGAATTATACAATTGCAGTGAAATAGGCCAGCGAATTATACAATTGCAGTGAAATAGGCCAGCGAATTATACAATTGCAGTGAAATAGGCCAGCGAATTATACAATTGCAGTGAAATAGGCCAGCGAATTATACAATTGCAGTGAAATAGGCCAGCGAATTATACAATTGCAGTGAAATAGGCCAGCGAATTATACAATTGCAGTGAAATAGGCCAGCGAATTATACAATTGCAGTGAAATAGGCCAGCGAATTATACAATTGCAGTGAAATAGGCCAGCGAATTATACAATTGCAGTGAAATAGGCCAGCGAATTATACAATTGCAGTGAAATAGGCCAGCGAATTATACAATTGCAGTGAAATAGGCCAGCGAATTATACAATTGCAGTGAAATACAATTTTCTCTCGCTTTATACAACAGAAGTGTATAAATTGTGTCTGTTTTTGTATAAAGCAAGAGAAAAACATATATTTTCTTCCTATACACTTGTAAGTATACAATATACAAACATTTTACTTCGATTCAATTGTATGCAAAGCAAATTTTATACACATATTGCAGCGAAATAGGCCAGCGATTTATACAATTGCGCATTGTACAATTGCAGTGAAATAGGCCAGCGAATTATACAATTGCAGCAAAAAAGGCCAGCGAATTATAGAATTTAGACCAGCGAATCATACAATTGTATATCTATAGCGAGACCAACGAATTATACATTTGTATATGTATAGCGAATTATACAGTTATATGTTTGTTATGAGCGCAATTATGCAAATTTTGCAATAGCATACAAATATGAAATTTTTGTTTGCTATATGTGAAAGTTACCCTTAAATATATGTGAAAGCTATATTTGAAATTTTTATTTCCTGTTCAAGGCGAGTGAACTACACACATGATAAGAGCGGTTTGAAAATATTCGTTTGATTCAGTTTAAGGGTTTACTTAGTAAATGATTAAATACAAGGATTCACAATACAAACATATACAAGTATAAGGGTTTATAAGACCATTCCACCCTTTTTTATAGTAATTAAAAAAGGCTCATATGTTAGAATATGTTTATTTATGTTTTTTTGTGAAAAAAAAGCTCTCATCTATGAGTTACTTGGAAAAATAAAATTAATGCAATAACGCAGACAAATTATCAGCAAAGGATGTAGTTGAATAATAATATATCATATTATCTCTAATTATGAATCTAAATTTAAGTCTTAAATATAGAATTATATTTCTTATAAAAAATTGATTTTTTGTTTATCTCAATTCAAATTTATATGGAGAAATTTCAAATATCAAAAATAATATAATGATTTATGTAGCACTTGGTAAAAAAAAATGCTGATTTTACTTTACACCTATTTTTTTTTTGGGAACAAATAGGTTTTGAGCAAGTTTTAAAAAGATTTAATTGAAAAAAGCTTAGCATCATGCTTTGATAAGCTTGATGTCATTGGTTGCAATATTTCAAACTAACAACTAGCAAATTAATAATTGGATTGTGATTGATAAAGACCAATATAAAAATAATTTTTTATTATAAAAAAGACTAAGATAATTAATGTGAATTGACACGTCACCACTATGCTCACTTTTGTAGGGCCTAAAAGTCATAGGTCAACAACGCCCCCCACTTATGTAGGACCTAATGTATTTGTGAGTATCAGACTATATTCTATAGACACCAATAATATATTTAGTATAATTTCATAAATAATTATAAGATCGAAGGAAAGATATATATAAAGACTTCATTCGTATCTTTACAAAGTAAGAAAATTATTGATGTGCTATAACTTTCTTTCTTTGCCATATAGAGACAGATATATATATAAATACACGATTTAAATTTAAAGTTTAAATTCTAAATTTATGTCCTTTTTAACATAATATTAAAGTTGTGTCAACAACACTTCATGCCTATGTCACTTTGACTCTTAAGATTACATTTATTGGTATTGATATTTCTTGGTGTTAGACCAAGTCTAACAATTCTAGACAGTATTACTAGAATTTGAAGAGGAAAATAATAAACAAATTAATTAAAATATTAATCTAAACTATATATTAAAAATTAGTAGTGACATTATATTAACACAAAGCAATAGACTCAAGTCAACCTATGCAGAGACCTAACATGTCAAGTAGTATTATTTCTTCTACATTTTGCAGTAACATTTTTGACTTGGTTAAGTAAGAATTTCCACCAAATATTTCTTTCTTAATTATTAAGATTAAGATTAAACTATTCTAAATTGAAATAAGACTTAAATATGAAGTATGTCCAGTGGAGGTACATTATATATTATTAATAATAATAAATTGATTAAATATCATATAGTATATAGTATTATTGTTTTGTATGGGAAAGTGTAAAAGTTTTATGATGATCAGATGATCAGATGGGGCTAACGCGTTTTGTTGTCTGTATCTAAATAGCATTTAGTGGGACCTTTTACAACCTTTTGTATTTAAAAAATTGAAGAAATTTTACTTTTCAAGAATTTGAATTTTGTGTACGTAATTTAACGTTATTTCATGTGTTTGACAGGTCACAACATATCCTGAATTATATTCATCTAGTTATAGTAGTATTGCTCTAGCAATTTCTTGTCCTTTTTGATTTGATTCGTTATTATGATATATGTTTTTATAGACATGTAAATTGTCATATAACGGATTACGTGTTTTTTATATGTATTGAAAGTCTTTTGTCATAATTAAATCAAACAGTATCGTATATAAAATAATGGTGAGATAGTTGGAAGACGTAGCAAAAGTTAAAATTTGAATAGTATGATAGTTATAGCTACTCATAAAACTTTGTAATTAGTAGAAATTAGTTAGGAGATGTGATGTTCATTAAAGAGTAGTAGTTGTTACTTGTTAGTAGGTAGGCAAGTGAGTATGTTATCCATCTATCTTGCAACCAAAAGACTATTTTTACATGGGAATAATTAATTAGGTAATAGTATACGTAACTTGATTTAACATACCTACAAATGAATGTGGTTAAATTCGAGCGTTACAAGTGGTACAATTGATATTTGACAAGTGAAAGTATCAACTTAAGTTGGTATCGATGTACTTATGAAATTACAAGTGGTACAATTGATATTTGACAAGTGGAAGTATTGACCTATGTTGGTATCGATGAACTTATTAAGTCTCAGGATCAATTATGAAATTACAAGTGGTACAATCGATATTTGACAAGTGAAAGTATTGACCTATGTTGGTATCGATACACTTATAAAGTCTCACGATCAAATCGAGTTGTATATACGATGTCAATGATTAATTTATACAATCATTAAATTCTAAAAATAACAAAAATTCTTAAAAAGATAATTAGAATTAAATTTTGAGATTTCAATTGGAACATTGAAAATGAAAGGATATGACAACTCATATCCTTTCATATTCTCATTTACTTGAAAAAAAAAAGGAAAAATAATAATATACTAGATTAGCTAAAATTAAAACTAATACTATGAACATAATTTTAATTTTCCCATTTTACCCTTTCTACTACTTGTCCAAAAATCTACACCTTCCAAGTGAAATTACAGAAAAGGGTCTGTTACATTAAACTACATTGCTGTTTTCCATGAATGATTCAAGGGTAGGAAAGGCAGAAAAAGAGCTACCATCAAATCCACATGAGCCACCATCAACCACCACATCCGCCGCCTTCTGCGGCTGCGCCGGCATAGGTTCCACTGATTGTTCGAGTAAAAAAGCTGACGTGTCAAGAGTTGGCAAAAAACAACCAGGCTGTAGCCGGTTAACAACACGCTGAGGTTCAGGTTTCAGAACATGAGCAACCGGCAACTGCCCGTCGCCGCCGAATCTAGCTCCGGTCACCTGCTGCACCATTTCACGGAAATTATCCACGTCAGCAGTTATATACGTCGTCGTATTACGCCTTAAAGCACGTGACTTCCTCTTAGTTATCTTCCCGTTCACTCGGACTTTATTGCTCCTCCGATTCGAAACACCGGTCGTCTCATTCTCCGACCCACCGGAATTGGTTCCTGTCGAAGTTTGAACCGGGTTCATCTCCGGCTCCGGGAAGGCAGATTTTTGGAGGACTTTGGTTAAAGTTTCAGTTTCTCTGGTGTATACGTCGGAAAACCAAGAATCAGCAAAAGCAGAACGGAAAGCCCATGGCTCCATGGTCATTAAATTGTCAGAAGAAGCCATTTTTATTACAGAAATTGGAAAGTTAAAGCTAAAAAGATTCAATTTTTAGAGAAACAAAATGTGTTGGATTGCATCCTCTGTTTTAGAGAAGTGAAGTATGAAAGGAGGAGGAAGTATATAAGAAGGGGGAAGATTAGAGTAGAAAGGAAGAAACCGCGTTTTGTGGGGACACGTGTCAGCATATCTGTACGTACAGGAATCACTCTAACGATAATTTTCAGTTTAACATTTTATTTTTACCATATCGATGAACAAAAAATTGTGTTGAGAGCATCACCCTCAATGAATAAATAAATTTAAAGCTCTGAGTGGAAGCACATTTTGATTTTATGTGAAGTATCGAATTGAAAAATTGAACTTTTGAAAATTCAACATTAATATCGAACTTAAAAATTAGAAGAATTGATTGTTTAATTCAACTTTTTTAATTTTTTAAAATTTACATCTAGATGACCTACAAAATAAAAGAAAAAAAATTATAAATTTATTATTATGTGACATTGTTTAATTAGACAAAAACTTTTAAAAAATAAAAAAGTAATTTGCTAATTCGATCAAAAGGTGATTATTGAAGATAAGATTTTAGTAACTTTCTTTTTCCTTTTATTGGAACTCCAATTAATTACTAAAGCAACTTTAATCTATTATCATATGTGAGCAGTAAAATTTTGTATCGCCTTCGTTTATTTTTAATTGTCATAATTTTTTTATAATTAAATTATAAAAAATTTTAGTTAACTTTTTACAATATACTTTTCATCATAATATATGCAAAAAGTTAAAATTTATAGTACTTATCGTATAGTTTTTTAATATTTAATTTTTTTTGTTTGAAATGTTAAATTAATTTAAGTCTAATTTTATTTTTAAAATGAATCAAATCAACTTTCGAAAAGTGTAATATAACAAATAAAAATAGACGAAGAAAATAATCACGTACTTTAAACATTATTTAAACTCAATGATTTATCGAAAATAATCTCTCTATTCATATTAATATAAATAAAATATGCTTACATTTTATCGTCTCTTTCATATTCAACAAATGAAAATATATTGATATGATATGATGATTGATGAGAGTGCTAAACTAAAAAGTTCAAATGATGCAAGTGAGTTAATCGTGTATTAGTGCTTGGATTTTGATTAGGATGGATGAGTTTAAATTACTTTAATCCTAGTGCTTGGTTTAGTCACTTTAATTTACTCAATTAAGTGATTAAACAAAATGTATTTTCCACTTAAAAGTCACATAAACTGACTTTTGCATATGTGTAGTCATTGATTACTGCCTAAGAATTTTACAAATGTTGAGGGCAAAGGGGGCAGCCCAAAAAAGTCATCAAATATCATATATAAATATTTGTGATAGCATATAAATATAATCTTATATATTTCACTCTTAATAATAATTCATTTAGAATAACGATTATATCACAATTAAAAATATATAAAAATAAATCTTTTTTTTAAAATTTATGCTTAATAACATACCACGTATAAATTAAAAGAAACGAAATAACGTGTCATTCAATTGACTTATTAAATTAAGGAAAAAGGGTCTGATATACCCCTCAACTTTGTCATTTGGAGCTGATATACCCCTCGTTATAAAAGTGGCTCATATATGCCCTTACCGTTATACAAACGGCTCACATATACCCCTGCCGTTACAAAATGGCTCACATATACCCTTCATTTAACGGAAGTTAAAAAATTAGTTTTAAATTTATATTTATTACTTCTAATTTTTTTTAAAAAATTATTTAGGAGTATATATGATTCTTCTATCAAAGTTCAAGGTATATTTTAATTTTTTTCATACATAAATTATTTTTTGACTTCTTTTATTATAATTATTTGAGTTTCTTATTCTTATTTTGTTTTTGTCTTTCATTCCTTAGTTTAAAGAAAAAAAAATTAAATTATTTTTTTGTGTGTATTGTAATTTAATTTCGTATTCGGAAAAAAAATTTGGCCATCTACAATAAATTTTACAAGAATATTATTGAAACATAAATAAATTTGATTATCAAAATAATAATTATAAATTAATCATTGAAACAAAAAAAGTCAAAAAAAATATGTTTGACGAGGATTAAATTTACTCATATGGGATTATATTTTTTAGAAAAAAATAATAAAAATTTAGATTAAAATTATTTTTTTTCATTTCCGTTAGAGGAAAAGGGTATATGTGAGCCATTTGTTTACAAGTAAGGGTATATATGAGCCACTTTCATAACAAGGGGTATATCAGCTCTAAATGACAAAGTTGAGGGTATATCAAATCCTTTTCCCTTGAATTAAAGATAATAACTTTGAAACACAAATTGGTCACAATTAAGGGAACATACAAGAAAATTAGGTAAGAATAGTCAAATAATCAAATATATATATATATATATATATATATATATATGAGTAAACCCTTCAAGCTGTTGATAACGACAAATAAATTAAATCATATATTAGTATGAGCTAAAAAAGCAAAAAAGGATTAGATAAAAAAAAAGAGATCCCACCATAGATTAAATAGATTTAAATATGATTTATTTATATTATTATAGAACTAAATGCAACTTTTCTAGAAGGTTAAATTCAAAAAAAAAAAAGAACTTTTTGAAAAAATAAAATAAAAATGGTAAAAATTTAATAGGGCCCCAGGAATGACGCCATGCATAGGGTATAATTGCGTTTGAATGACATAATTTAAATTCAACTTTTTTTAGCTCGATTTAATTGGACGGTTTTGTAATTTCAAACAGATGCCGTCCAATAAATGCATATTTTTGTTTGCTTTATGTTAGTTATTATGCAATAATTCATATCTAATACTCTAATTTAGTTTTGGATAATAATATGTTTATTTATTAACGATACAAAATAATATCACAGAATATATACGAGATAATAATAATTACGTCTTAATTTTAAAACTAAGTCGAGTTGAATGGGTGCATGAATCTTGAAATTATTTTACGCCATTAGTGTATTGAATTGATACATTTCAATATACTCCCTCTGTCCAGAATTGTTTGTCATGTTGTGCACTAATTTTTAAAGTTAAATTAAATCACATTAATTTGATATTTTAAACAAAAAAACTAGATATTTTAAAACTATATGAAAAATATTACAAATTGCAATTTTTTGCATATTAATATGATGAAAGAATACGTCTTAAAATATTAATCAAAATTTTTATAGTTTGATTCTAATAATAGAAACCATGACAAACAATACCGAACGGATGAGGGAGTATATATTAAGACACGACTAAGTCATCACTTGCACAACATTTCTCTATATACTAGATGAGTGTTGCCCGTGCTAAGCACGGGCCCAACATTTTACACTTTAAAGTAGTGACAGCATGAACATATACACAACTGCAAAAAGTTTGTTTAATAAGTTTATGCCGGAGAATGTCTTCATAGGTCATATACGTATAACGCTATTATGTGTTCTTTCTCCACCACCCTCCAATATCTCTAATAATATACAACCTGAACCACAATAAATACACACATAAACAATATATCTAGAAGGTCAAAAATAAACCAATAACGAAAGTTGCTCCCATTAATACTACAAATACGACATTCTATCTTTAGCTAAAGTGGTGCATTGACGGAAAAAATTGAGCTAGGAACATACTAAACAATGACAAGAAACACCTACCTTAGAGACTCCTTTGTAAACATCCTCACCAGCAGGATTATTAATGAGAACTCTGATCTTGGATTCTCTTCATTGTAAGCAATGCATGTCATCATACATGAAGACTATAATATTTTGAACAAATTTTGCTCGACAGCTGATACCAACTGATATGCAAAAGGTTATGAATCTTTTAGATTTTTACTACTGACTCCAAATTAGTTACTATTCAGTGAAATAACCAATGCGACCACATTACATCAATCTACCAGCAAAGACACGTTAGAGTGGTAATCTATGCTTACCTTAAACCTTAAGTAGCAATATCACGCGCTTCATGTTCCATAAGTATTTGCCAAATATGATGTCCAATAAATATTTTCTAATCATTTTAAAAATCTCCTGTAAAATTCTGCAAGACAATTGAAGCAATATTCCTAAAAGGGTAAAGGCCAGTGCAATCCTTTTAGAAATTAAAAAATAAAATGGAAAACCAGTTATATTGTATAGGAACAAACTTCTAGTGTCAGTACTGCATTAGCAAAAATAGAAAATCTCAAAGCTCCTCGAATGACATGTTCAAGAGAAGAATGTCAGGAGTTACAAATAAATAAACAAATAACACAAGAATTAAGTTGTTAAACCTCAATAAAGCTTAATGATGATTAATTGAATTATACATCCACATTACAAGGTAGTCACAGAAAAACAATTTATATTGACAAATCGAATCAATAAATGGAGAAGCTAGAAGGAGAATTGGATGATGGAAATTATAGATGGAGGTGAAATGTGTACTGACAAGGTGGTCTTTATTTATTTCAAATTCATGTCCTAAAAGTATTCAAAAGGTTAAGTTCTCCTCTAATACACATGTTAGGCTATTATGAGGATAATGTTTATAGTCACGGAGATGTGTTCGTAGCTTTGGAATAGGCATGGAGCTGGGATATATGACCTATGAGGATTCCACCTACTACCCCTTTGACGTCAAACAATGTTGATAAGTTACCAGATTCCTCGGGACAAGTATCGTCACAAAGGAATCAAGATACACTTTTACATAATAGAGTAAGAAAACAACAAGACGACATATCTAACATGACAAACGTAGAACAGTTAGCATGTTTGTATGGCTAATATAGTACAGGAAGCACGATAGAGAAATGTGTAAGCAACCAAAAAATGCAAAAAGCAAATGACGCAACTCCTGGAATCCTCTATGCTTCTCTAAAACCCACAACTGATTCTCTTTTCTGTTTGATCTTGAGAGAGGTTTATTCAATTCCTCGTCTTCTTTTTCCTGGCGATAACACTTCATCTTTATTACCCAAAATGATTTTCTTTAGCTAGAGAGCACTCGGAAGAGGATAAAGAACAGACGACTAAAGAATAGAAAGACATTTTCTTTAGCTAGAGAGCGCTGAGCACACCTTGTCACATAGATATTGTAGCATGACATTGCCTCGAGGCTACACGATATAAGGAACTATAATGATTAGAAATGCACAAATTTAGTTGTAGAGTGATGAGGCGGCTCCTCACAAGAAAAAAATATGGTAACTACAGTAAGTGAGAGAACTTCTCAACAACTTAACTGAATTTCACCGCGACCTGACAATGAAGAGATCAAAGTCATCTTGACTCCTGCATCTGGTGTGCAAAGATATTGGGATCTCAGGATAACTAACCTCAGGATAGCTTATCCGGATATAACTAGTTCCCAACTAAACGACCGCTAAGAGTCAGTAAACTCAATTCCACATCTCCCAATTTATTTGAACATCCTCCAAGGTACAAGCCAATATACAGTTCACACTTCTTTCTCTATATCGTTCCAATTTTATCGAATGTGCCCTGATCCCTGAGGGATGAGGCAATAGCTCTGGTTTAAATGTTCAAAGTGAAGATGAATTACAACAAAATAATTCTGGCCTTGTAAGCCTTTTATTGCAATATTGTATTACATATCAAACCATGTGTCAATGATGCTGCATTCTTAATGTTAATATCAATTTTTAAAAAATCTATATGAAGTTTAGCCAGTACTGGTAAACTTCATACCTGTGTTGTTGTGTATTCTTTTAGCTTTAATGAACACAGACCAGATTTCATAAACAAAGTCTGATTTGAAATCACATGGCCAAACGCCTACTAAGATCCGATAGATCAGATTGAGTGAGCTATTTACAAACAACAAAATACTCAATCAGAACACAAGGAAAAGAGATTGATTGATTGATAAAAAATTTTATATGGACCAAATATTACAAACTATGATGATCCTCAATCTGATCTCATCTTATTAATCTGATTCAAAGCTGGTTGTAGAATGTTGTAAGCTACCCAAAGCAAAGCAGGTGTTACAACAATCAACAGAAGTTGTCCCCTGTTATCACTCGCTGCTTCTGCAATCGTGGCGATATCGGTAGCAGCAGAGGCTTCTGGAGTGTTAAAGAAGCCTGTTGCTGCTAGCCCTGTAAGACCAAGCCCGATTATAATTCCTTGATTCCTCATTTTGTTGATTTGGTTTAGTGCTGGTTGAAGAATGTTGTAAAGAACCCAGGCTAGAGCCGGGATCAAAGGTAGCAACAGTGCTAATCCCCTGTTATCTCCTCCTTCAGCTAATTCTGCGATTTGTTGAGCTGCAAATGCGGAGTCACATGAGCTTAGTGTAGAGAAAACGGCACCTGCAATTGCGGTTCCAGTGAGTGGGATGGATAGATTTGAGGGTTTTGAAGTTAAGAGACCTTTGGGGAGGTTGTGGATGGAGAGAAGAGAGATGGGTTTTGGCTTCGATGGGTTGTTAATAGATGCTTTGGTGAAGCATTTGGCGTTGAGGACGGCCATGGTAGCTATGGTGGCTGCCATTTTTTTCCTTTCTTTTTGTTGGATTGGTAATGGTTGGTTAAATGTACATGTAGAAATATATAAAAAGAAGATAGACTCAAAGTGAGAGAACCAATAAGAATGTGGCATTTTAGATTGTTCTCTTATCCACAGATAGTGATATGGACAATATACACCTCATATTTGATAACACAACACCAATGCTTTCTTATCTTCACTCTCTTTTTTCCAGCAACTAAACTAATTAGAAACTTGTAAAAGTTTCCTTCTAGGCACTACAACAATTTTTTTGGGCCACAGAGTAAAATCCAATTTAAGGCCCAAAAGGAAAATTATGCCTTTTAATGAATTGAATATTATCAAGTGATCCTTCTAATTGTTATATGCATTGCAGAATATTTTATGTACGTGATGTGACCTGTGTATTTTCTATTTAGTTTTAAAACATGGTTTTCTAAGTCAAGTTTGCTTGCAGTTGGGAATATAATTAATTATATTGCGAACTCTAGATTCATAGGAGAGTAACAATGTCTAGCTTAAGATCAAATCGGGCTTTATCAAAGATAAGATTATATTGGTTGGTTATAGAGTTTGATGAGAACAAATTCAGTTCATTTACCTTGATGATTTCTTTGTTTGGCTACGATGAAAAAATACTTGTGGCACGTTTAAGTAGAGTGCTTCAGTCGGACCACGGGATAAACGAAATAGGTACAAGGAGATTTAGGAAGGCAACGCCTGTTACGATAACACTTCTCCACTATATTATATAACATGTAGTGTTCAAATTATGGACAGCATATACAACACTAGAGATCTTCCAAGATGCTGCCCAGGAGACACTCAAGAGTCTTAACCCTGATTCTGCTGAGAGGAACTACTAGACTTCAACCCAACAACATCTGGCCAAATAGATGACTCACATTTGATTATCCGATTCCATGGAGCGTAACCATGAGAGATATTCTGGTGTCTGATTGAACACAGGATCTATACCACTGGGTGGTGTAATTCTTTTCCGCATAATTGACTCGAAAAGAGTAGGTTCTCTCTTTCTACCGCCTCTTGGTCTAGATAGGAATTGCTCATCAACCTCTTCAAAATCTCCCTATAGACGACAACCGAAACACCTTAAGTCAAATCATGAATATTACAAAGAAAACTGATCTGAACGAACATAATGTGCATTCAAGTATACATTCTACTTACAGGAGTATAAATATGGCAGCCTGATTGTTCATGTTTATCTCTCACATGTTTGAAGGCAAATTTCATACCACAACCAGATATGCTACATGAGAATGGTTTAGATCCCACGTGCACGGCTTTGATGTGTTGAGCAAGATTTGACCTCTGTATTTTCAAGCAACAAATAAAGGTTAATATTGTTGCTCAACAACTTGAAGGAGATGGCTTTGGTTAAGGTTAAAAATCGTCGCATAGCTGTCTATGTATTTCTCCTCAGACTAGTAATGAATAAGCCCATTGCTTCTAGATTGATTACACTACTGTTCCATACGACAGAAGGAAACTTCAACTATATATAAGAAAATGTAATAGTCCTTACTGTGGAGAAGGTGTGCGGGCAATCCTGGAATTCACATTTTATTCTCTCTGATGTAGGCCCTTCTTCATGTGTGCGAAGATGCCGCTTAATATTCTTCTTCAATTGTTTGGTCCCACATATTTCACAATCAATATGTTGGTGGCAACTCTCTATGTGTTCCTTGAGGCATTTCTCGTTTGTGAAGTGTTTCATACACCCTGGCTCTAAACACATAGCCTCGACAGTCTCCAGCTGAACTGCAGTGATACAATGGCAAATTACAGTCAGCTTATAGGAAGTGTCTTTAATACTAGAAAAGTAAGAAATATCAATACTTCACAGCAAATTAGATTTTTTGAAATTTGACTTGCCATGAGAGTCTTCATGTTTCCTTAATTTGGATGCATATTTAAACACCTTTCCACATCCAGCTTCAGAGCAGACATATTCCTTTGGAAGATCAACATCTGCAGAGGCAGGTTGGTCATGCATCTCTTTGACATGCCGAGTCATGTTGCCTTGAAAACTGAATGTGCTTTTGCACCCATCAACAGGACATTCAAACAACTTTCCTTGGTGCAGCAAGAGATGTCTCGACAAGTGATCCTTTCTACGGTAGCTAGACTGGCAGTCATCTATATGACATACGAATGGCCTCTGTTCATGCAAAATATCAATAAGAGAATATCTTAAGAAAGTTTCAATCTACAGGGGTCCTAGACCCAAGTGCACTTATGCTAATGGAGAAAAATGTAAAAGCTCTCTTTTTGTATCTGGGGAGGAGGGGAACTGGGAAGAGTCTCGAACCACAAAGATAATAAGGCGTGATTGAGGCTCACTTGCTGGAGCTTCTCAGGAGGTCCCCCTTCCTGATACTAATCCAGTCAAGGAAATATACCTGCCTCTTGCATTTTGGAGTTCTTTATTTGGGATCCAATGCGTCACACCTTCACATAATTCCACAATGTTTCTCAAAATATCTCAATCTGCAAAGTCATTAGTATTAAATGCATCCATAGACAATAAATCAGAAAATATAACTAGTAAACCAAGACCTGCAAAAAAAAAAAGAAGATGTGCAACAACAAAACATACCTCGAGTGAATGACTTTGCATATGCTGCTTCAAATGAGCAGGCTTCTGAAAAGTCGCACCACATTCCTCACAAATATTCATTTTTGAGCCCTTTGCATTTTCAGTTGCGTCATCTTTCCGGCTCTCAATTTCATCCTATTAGTAAAAACAACAAACATTTCAGCATTACTTTCCTCTCAACTAATCAAATCAGTACCTAGAGCCAAACACACAATTTAAGCTCAACCACAATAAATTTTTGATAATATGAACAGTAAAAGCTCCTAAAACAACAATTACACTAGTTTAACATTAAAATCCAAACAAATCAGATCATACACCATTAAAAAAACTCTTATCGTCTTTGAGCTCCGGCTAATGAAACTAATAATTACTAATTATCAATTTTACCCTAAAAACGACCTCAGAAAAAACAACCACGATAGTAGATCTATACGAAACAGCTCAGATAACAAATAGTCAAAAATGAATGCAGAAAAAACGAAAATACATAGAAAAAAAACGTACTTGATGATGAGACTGAATATGAGAGGAAATTAAGGATTTCTTCGAACGGCAAAGGCCACAAAATTCACAGTAATATCTTCTAATGTCTCTAAATACTACTTCTCTTTTCTCTTCTCCGACTTCTCCCATTGCGCCCAATTTTCAGCGACGAATATCACAAACCCTAGTTTTGGTGAACTGTAGAATTTAGCTCTTTTTATAGTCGCGAAAAACTTGTAAATTGTTTCAACTCCCTCTAATTTCTGAAATGTGATACTTTCACCCCGCCAGGTTTTAGTTCATCAAGTTTCGCCACGAATTAATTAGTGATGTTTGTTTGGACACTTTAGTTGAAGTAATGAGTTTTGTTTGTTTATATTGAACAAATCTACACTATTAACGGAGGCTTAATAGGAGCATATTTGACCAGATTTTGAGATTCAATAAATATACGTGAGTCACTTTAATAACGAATATATTTAAGGGTGAAAATTATCAGCATCAAAGAATGAGAAGTATATATTTGAATAATTATTTATGAGAGAATGATTATTTCAAAAATTACTTTGAATTTGAAATATAAACTTATAATTATTTTGAATTTTATGATCCATTCACGTAGTCTCCCTATATTAAACCTCAATTATTAACGAATACCATATATGAGCCATTTCATTATCTTTGGCACTTTCCATACCATTTTATATAACATAGTACATTTAGTCATAAAGGTGCATTCTAATTCCTATTTGATTGATTGCATTATTTTTTTCAACTAAAACGTGTATACATATATATTGTTTAACACCACATTCCCTACGTATATACGTATGAAAAGTAAGCTAACTTTATTAGCTCATCAACTCGTCTTAACGTATCCTCACTATATAGGTGCAGACTTGCTTAACAACTGCCAAAAGTGAAAGCTTCAATGTTGAATTGTTGACTGACATATTGTCTCTTTTCTTATCATCATAAGGGAAAAAAGAGATGGATCACTCCTTGAGCACTCGCTAACCGTTGCGCCTTCCCTTCTGCTTACGCCATTTGTTTGTGATTGCTCTGGTTTGCTCTTTGTTGCGCTACCTCTGCTAGTAACCAGCTTTGGATTTTCCTTTGAGGCACCGTGTTGAGTAGGAATTTGAATTGAAACTCTATTTTGGGCTTAATGTTACTCCTCTCCCCGGGCTCGCTCCACTCTATACCCAAAGCTTCAATTTCGAATAAAGAAATCAAGAATATTGTTTCCTGATATCTCAATTGGTCAAATGCACAATCTAAGTGTATCCTTTCGATGAATGATCTGAGATGGATCTAGAACCATAATTTCTAACTATTATATGTCATCAATCTTATGAAGTGTTTGAAACTGTTGGTTGATACTCAAGCAATTTGTGCAGGTGGTGTACCAAGATCTAAAGAAGTTGAGCATATTTGCTCCTTTCTATGGTAATTTGTAGGGAAAGGAAGCGAAATCCACTGGATACCCATAGCCCGCTCAATACTGCAGCAAAACAAATCTAGTTCTATGCTTGTTTTGTTGTAAAATGGAACCACTTTTGCTGCACTGAAGATACCATATGTCAACGAGTCTTCGCATGGCCAGAACTTCGCAGTGGTTGAGAAGTCCAATCGATTCAGTTCTGCTTTTGAGCTATGATTATATGGTTCAAACATATGGTTCAAAAATCAGCAAGTACACGTTCAAGGTGCATTTAGAAACTAGTCTTGAGTAGAAGGACAAATTCTATTGACAATGACGGAATCCAATTTCATTCACTGGAAGCAACACAAAGAACCTGCATTACTCCAAAAATATCATACCTGACACCATTCTATTCCATATTGCCGTTACAGTTGTTTCTGCACAGTTGTGTTTGGATTTGAAAAGGATCTTCAATCATCCCTATATTATACAAGTCACAAGCATCAATGAATAGTTATCATCTCACACTTCCAACAAATTTTCGCTTCCTCAGTTGTACCAAATCCAAATAAGAAATAACAGTGTTCCAATTCAGAAAAAGCAAGACGAACATGGGATTATAATGATGTTGTTAAAGCTAGCCAGTAGGTGCTTACCACTATGATTATACCAGCTTTTCCCATTCACAATTTAACATATTGACTTGGAAGGTAAAAATGCAAATTAACAAAATCTGGCAGAAACAGAACTGGAATATACATTTATGAGATATGAACAACGTTAAGAGCTACAACGCTAGAGATTATACATAACTGAAGACAAGGAAGAATTTATAATCTTTAAGCACAGGCACCAACTGAAATAGCAAAGGTTCCTGGCAAGTATAATACAGCAGCGAAGCACAAATACATAATTTTCTGTCAGTTTGCAGAAAATCCCAGCTTACAATACCAACACTCTCTTCGCTGATTTCCATCTCAGAAAGCCATCAGCTTTGCCTTAGAGAGAAGTAATCATTCTAGTTCATATTGTCATTGTCCTCGTGATCAGTAAAACTCTCTAAAATTGGAATAACAAAATCACCCTCTCTGCTTTCCCATCCATTTTCATCGTCTGTCATGTCTTTAGGTTCATCCTTCAGTTCTCTTTCAGTTTTCAATTCACTCGTATGACGGTCTCCTAACAAGAGAAGATCCAACATATTTCTTCTCAAATCATAAATTGGGTTCGGCTCAATCAAACACCCTTTACTATATGCTTCTCTAAGAAAAACAATCTCAACAATTCCTTTAGTGGATATGTAAAATATCCCAGGATGCTTCAATAACAACTCACGAATATTAACTACAATACCGAGGTCTTTCTTAAAATGTGCCAACCTTTCAACTGGCACTGACTTCTCGACAGTCAAGCTCAAAACTTCATGAATTATCGCCACAACTCGCTTCTCATACCGCTCAACACCTCCAAAAGTACGCTTCCCAACAACTGCTGACCTCGACGTTAACTCATCACATCTTGAAGATGGCCCCATGGTTTCAGTTGTTTGCGGATTCAAGTGATACGTGAGTTCTCTTTCGTAAGGCTTAACATAAGGAAGCCTTTGCCAATTTTTCAACTTCTCCCTAGAACCTGGTTCTATCTTAAATCCAGTAGGGAAATGAATAGGAAATGCATATTTGACCTCAAATTCACTCAACCATTTCTCAGAATACTCCTTTTTCCTCCAAGATTCAATCTTTGCCACCCCAAAACTCTCATCTTTGTCATTTCTATCAATTAATTCAACAACCTCTAAATCTACCATCCTAAAAACTTCATCATACTTGATTATTATCGAGTCCCGGAAGTTTTCAGGTAAACCCAATTCAGTCCTCAACAATCTAAGAGCATGCAAATGTATTGTCCCATTCACAGACATCATTAAAATTTTCCTTATTCTCATTACATTTTCATCTTCATTTTGTGATACAACATCATTTTCTTGATTCAGCAAAATGACGAATTTATCCCTAAACTTGCAGCATAAATTTCGCTTAATGGGGTGTGTAAATACCTCGAAAATATGGGGGTATTTCCGGAGAAGATCACCGGCAGTAATGGTGTTAATGCCGGCATGTGGGGCCCATTTGGAGAGTGACTGAACTGAGAGAAAAGGACCGCGTTTTCTTGCAGATACGACGTCGTAGAGGTTGATGATAAGCTTGAGTCTCCGGTAGTGTGCTGTGAGTTTGTCGAGATTCGGGTCGCGGGTCCGGTTTTCCAAGCGGGTTTGGGCAGTGTTTGCCGGTTTCTTCCACCGGATTTGAGTTGTGGAATTGAAAGGGCCAAATGAAAGTGGAGTGCTTGATGGTATATTCACCAGCTTCTTCCACCGGAGTTGTAAAGTTGTCATTTCTCTGTCACACGATGTGGCCGGTGCAGAGAAAAGAAGTAATTTTTTTTATATCCAAACTCGAAAACCCAATTTTTAAATAGGGCAAAAAAAGGTCAAATTGTATCTCTATTAAGACCATTTTTGACACTTTCTGGCTTAGCACTTGCAGAAAAGAAACCCCAAAACTGGAGAGATGGCTCTACTGTTCACCATCATGACTCCTCCCGCTACTCGTCTCTCTTGTCATTCATCTTCAACTTCTTCAGTGTTTGCTCACTCATGTTAGTGTCTTTGTTTAATTATTTGAATGACCTTTCTGTATGTCTATTAATCTTGTGTTCTAGATGTTTCTACAGAGATTTTTGTGGGATTCTAAATTCTGGGTTTTTCTTCTGTTTGCATTTGCTTTATGTTGTGTTGTATTGGAGTTTGCATTTACTTTCTTTAGGTTCTGAATTGGTCTATTATGTTCTTTTGCTCTGTTAAGTTTAGTTGTTTCCTGGTAAAGTTTGTAACTTTGAATGAATTGATTTAGGTCTTTACTTGAATACTAATGAGTTAGCCTCTTATCATCCCCTACCTTGTCAATTTGGATTTTGGGGATCTATGCTGCTCGGACTCTCCAAAAATGTTGGAGCCCTCGCGTTAGATTCTCCAAAAAAACACTATTTTTGGAGAATTTGATATGCACCCTACGCCTATTGTTTTGTTTTTCTGAGGAGTTCTAGCAGTTTAGGTGGGATTACCATTGTACTTAATACTCTTTGTAACAGTGTTTTAAAGTTTTTCACCATATAAATGTAATAGCAGTTGTACTGGCTGAATTTGTTGACACAAAGATGCATCCGCCACTGTTTATCTGAAAAATGTTAGTATTTTGGATTGTTGGGGCAGAGACAAATTCAAAATTTGAAGTTGAAGGTTCCTATATCGATCTCAATTCTCAAGTTAAAAAAATCATCTTTACAGTCATATATACATGAACCTGTAACCAGGCCTCTTGATTCATCCCGGGGTGGCAGAATGGGAAAGATCAAGACCTATCTTTTATTTCCTGCATCTTAACAATCTGCAAAATTTAAGGTTGATGTATCTTTTTATGTGATTGCTGTTGCCTTTTGTTCATCCTTTTCTAGTGAGGCAGTCTTAAACCATTATAAGAAATACTCCCATCTTCATCGTCATGCATCTGCAACATCTTGACTGTTCATGTTATAATCCATAAGAGGTTGCTAACTTTATAATTGATTCTGTATATATTAGTCTCCAGGTTTTGCAACGATCCCATTGCTTTGCAAGCAAAGTCACATATCAGTTACTATATTCGAGCACCCTTTATCTTAAAAGAGAGGTGTGTTTTGATTGCTGAGGCAGCATCTGATATTGATAGCGGGGATTCTGATAATCTGGAGAGTGATGAGGAAAGCTTGTCTTTTGATAACCTGCCATTGGAGTCTAAGCTTCAGCTGAAGCTTGAACAGAAGATGAAAATGAAGTTGGCAAAGAACATTAGATTACGAAGGAAGAAACTTGTCAGGAAGCGCCGCCTTAGGAAGAAGGGGAGATGGCCACCTTCAAAGTTGAAGAAGAACAAGAATGTGTAGTCTTTACCACACAATTCACCTTTTTGTAACCTTGACATCAATGTCTTCAACTTGTAGATATACAACCAAGGATTAATTAGCTTCTGCTTTTTTTATGGTATAGATTTGGTACTGTTAAGAGTTTCTACTTGTTTTAGTTGATACTTAGTAGAGAAGGCTCTTTTGTGTTACTGGAACTTTTCTTTGTTTGCTTTCGCTCACTTTCTTGAGTTTTTCTGGAGGTTAACATTGGGGTTGCAGATGTTTGCATTAGAGGTTATCAAAGTGAAAACACTCTTCTTTGATGTCATTGGTTCTGGGCTATGTTGCTCGGACTGTTCAAAAATGTTGACACGTGCATGTCAGAACCTTGAAAAGTACTAGTGCACTTTTGAGTACAAGCAAAATTGGTTCTGAATATGCGGAAGTGCAACAGTTGTATGGACTCAAATTAGTTAAATATATGAATTTGATGGAATGCAAAGGAAGCTTAAAAATATTTTCTTATTAATCATTCATCTAAAGATTTGCCCATTTTCTTCGTTTAATCTGTTAAAGGACGGAGATGGAGACTGTTTCAGAAGAAGTTCAATAACAAACGCCTTAAAAGTGCAACAGGAAAAACTACTAAAACGAAAGAACCATAAGAACTAATGAAAGTGATATTATTCTTAATTGGCATTTTCAGTGATTAACATAGTTTTAGAATGAAGATTCAAGATCAGAAGCAGTTGTTACAGTCCTAATGCTGATGGATTTTCTTAACAAATCAAACGAAGTGAAAGAATATGGTAAGAGTGTAACATCCATGTTTTCGCTAACTTCTCCAAGCATTGTCTTAACTGGTGATATCTGCATAAATAACAGAACACTATTTCAAGGAAAGCAGTCACCAAATAAAACGAAATGATCAGATAAAGAAGTTGTATGTACCTTTTTAGGATCTGTGAAAGAATTCTCATCCATCACATTGCTAGATGTTAATATAGTTTTTGTTGCCCCAGAGGACTGCAATGACAATCCACTGATAGAGATACTAAGAGTAACTCTGCTGCTCCCAAAGTTCACAACCTGCAAAATAAGTTGCGTGTTGAAAAGAAAAAAAAGACGAACTAGTCACGAAATTATAGATGGAGACGAAGTTGTGTATCTGCAAAATGAACATCAGTTGATTGTAGCAAGTATGAACACAGATTGAATCTATTAAAGAAACATAAAAGACAAATCCTCATTATGATTCTGAGCACTATAACCTCTAATACAAAGAGAAATATTAGTTTGTTAGTTCATCTAGTTTGTTCGCAGAGATGTATGGATCTAGTCTAGATAATGTAAGTCTTGAGAGGCACGAATGATAAACGTAAAAGAAAAATTTCACACCTTTATTCTTAAGTAGTTGTTGTTATCAGTCTCATTTTGCCAGGTGATGGCAGATGCTATTAGTTCATTCGAAGGATTAGCTTGGAGTGTTGAAGTTAGATAAGTTGCGCCATTTGACTCTATGAAAAAGTGCTGCATCCAATAACTAGGGGTTCCATACGCCTGTGAAGAAGTGAAAACAATCGCATCTGCAGTCCATCTAAACAAAATAACATTATTTTGCAGTGATATCCAATTTCAAAGAAAAAGGAGAAGAAGAAATCAAACTTACTTCCAGTCTTTGTCGTTAACGAATAGAGGTGCATAACTTGTCATTTCAATCACATCACTGCACGAGGATAAATACAGGTTATCGTCAAACAAAGAGATCACACTGTTCACACCATAAATTTTCCACGCTTTGAAGTTTTATCCTTATTATCTTTACCTTAACATATAATGTCGAGATACGTTGCTTGATACATATTCTCAGAAATGACAAGTACCTGTTTTTTTCTGCTCCAATAAGGAATGCAGCTTCAGCCAGTGCAGCTAAAAGACTACCTTTTCCAGCATCTTTTCCATGCACAGCATACTCACTTATAAAAGCCTATAAATATAAACAGTATACATAAGCACCATTTAAAACAGAAGGAAATTAATCATCAAAGGGAACATTTTAACTCACCTTCGGTCCACTGCGCAGTGCATCATCAAAACGGCTGGCGTTAAACCAGATGTCACTTGCACTGGCATAAATCTTAACCATAGAGAAATCACAAAGTTAAAACCTCACTTGAAACATAGGTTAACAAAGTTAAAGCTCAAATGTACATGCTCTGTAAGATAGACTTTGAACAACATCAAAGTCTTACATGAAAATCATATAAATCAGCCGGGTGATCCAATGCTTTGGAAGAACCATCACAGTTGGAGATTATCTTGATATCTGGGTAGGCTTCTTTGATTGCTGAATAGAACTTGAGGTAATTTCCTGAATCATACATATTATATACAAGGATTTGAATCAATCCTCAAAATTCATCGAAGGCTATGAAGCCCGTCCAACTGTAAATAAAAAATGTAAAGGGATGTCCCAGCTGCAAAGCTATTTTATTCTTCATGCATATTATAGATAATGACCCAATGAAACATAGAACAAAATGTGATCTGCATACCACGGTACTCTGAGTAGCTACAATCTTCATTTCCAATAGCGACATATCTCAAATCAAAGGGCTCTAGATGTCCCATTTCAGCTCGAAATGAACCCCATTTTGAGTTAGGAGCACCTCTCGCAAATTCAAGACCATCTAAGATATCCTGGGACAACAAATATGCTTATAAAACCTAAAAAGAAAGCTTAATATGCAACATCCACAGTCCAAGTAATGTAACATTTCAATTCCAAGGATTGTTTTCATCAAATTTCTGGTAAGATTTTAACGTCTATAGCATACGTCTCGTAGAATTTAAAAAGAAACAGAGATTGCATGGCTGATAAGAAGGAAGATTGTGTTTAGAAAGTGTTGTACCTACGGATATGCCTCTATATTTTAGTAATAAGTTGTATGTCCAAAATATTGACTATCAAATCGATCTTCATAGCTGTTTTAACTCGCAATCATATTTAAAAAGTAATGTCCATGTCATGTGTACGCAGGAGAAAGTTCAGGAGACCTACTTGCACGTAAGGTAAGATATCGGAAGTGTCAACTTGTTCTTTGTGGCTGATTCCTGAGAATAATAGTCGCATAGAAAAAGCTAATTAACTGCATGAAGAGAACACAGACTAATTTTTTTTTTAAATAATGCATCTTAGAAAGTAGAGGAGGACATACCGCTATTGAAAACCCAGATTGGCAATGCACCCAAGTCCTCGGCAAGCTGCAGCAAGAAAGGACTCAAGTAAGGAACATGCATAAGCACACAATATTCATGTTAAGAGGCTTGGCCAGGTTTAGAAGTCCATTTACATCAAAATTCAGGAGAGGGAAAGAATTTTACTTGAAGAAACTCAAAATGACCAAGTCCGTCATCAGTCCAATACCCCCACACATCACCGTAATGGCCAGGCCTATTTTCCCATGGTCCAATTGTTTTGTTCCACCAAAATGCATTTTTTAACCGTTCCCCTTCCACAAAACATCCCCCTACAGACATGTATAATTAATGATAAATTTATCCACATTGGACAGATCATCAAAGATGCTCAAATGGGAGACTATCCATACATATAGACAGGGGAGAACTACACAGAAGCACATGAGCGAAACTAAAATAAGTGATCTAACTGTTGGAGAACTTAAAAGATAAAAAAGGAGGGCTATGATACTTTTAAAAAGCAGAACAACGTAAAACATAAGAAGGGAGAAATGAAATGAAATCTGAATTCCATGCTTCTTGTTAATCTCGTCATCATGACACCTTGAGGAGGAGAATGCTGAGAAAACAGAAGTTGAACTCAGATGATATTACTTGTGAGTTGTGATACCACATTAGATAGAAGTTGAACCAGAAATATGATATAAACTATGAACGACTTCAGAAGCTAATGAATTAGTCTACTCGAGGACTTGTGGAAAATTGACATTAATCACTGACATTTCCTATTTGCAAATCCATCTTTGTGAGAGCTTGCTAAATTATATACGACAGATGCTCTTTCAGGCTTGCATCCGCATTGATTCATCTGCAGAATAACTTTATGAATGGGAAAAACTAAACTTTTTTGCCGGTATAAGATATTTAGTCCGATTCTATTATAAATATAATGCATTGCTCCATCAACTGGTAATGTTACATGACATAGACAGGTTGAATTTCAGGAATACCTGGAAATCTGATGAATGCTGGTTTCAAAGCTTTAAGCATTCCGAAAAGGTCTTTCCGGAAGCCATTCCCCTGCACCAAGAAGTTAAATATTATGACACAAATACATCCACAGAGTGCTCATCCGAAAGTGAAAAAAATGAACAAGAAAGAAAATAACTGAACACATAATGTTCGTTGACATAGAAGAAACAATTTAGTAGTGATATATATAGCCAACAACAAGGTTAACTAATAATTGCAATAATTTGTAAATTTGTTTAGTTTAAGTTGACAACTACTTCTTTTCACCATACATACGTTGTACGTATCCAAGGGCATCAATGATACTTGATCAAACCATATAACACCCTTTGTAGTTGATCTCAGTTCCAGTCTTGAATTGGAATCTGTTCCTTCAGCTTCCAACAAAACAAAAACTTTTGTCCAATTCGATACATAATCAGCTCTGTAAGAACAATAAAAATAACCTGTAAGTAAGATGCAAACTTCGTATAAACATTGGCGAGAGAAATTGGAAAACATAGACAACTACATATATGCATATGAAACTTACACTACAGTTTTTGTAGCCAGCTTGTTTAGTCCATTTGAACTGGTTAAAGCTACTGATAGATTAAGTGGTTCGTCTGAACGCACATGAAACACCAGCTTATAGCTCTTTCCGTGTTCAATATTCTGCAGGAAAGCATAAAATAGGGACAACATGAGTATATAAACATAGAATTACTGGAGCCTAATGATAGTCAGATTTTTAAAAGGTCTGTAAGATACCATGCCCCAGAATCCTGGATTGTAGACACCAACTCCTCCATCTGGACATATATTGGCACCTCCATTGTCACAGAGAACCTCAACCTTCAAGGCAACTTTATTCCGATCAAAGCATGAGGAAAGATCCGTTGATACGATCACAGAAGAATCATTCCCAATGATAGACCAAGGTTCAATGCGAGGTGGCGTGAATGAGGCTCCAGATTCAAAACCTGAAATTGTTTTTCAAGAATACTAAGATTAAAATCAAATTCAAGAGTACTCACCAAAGTCTTGTTATCAATCGAAAAGCATAACTGTTGAAGCATTCATTCAAGAACATACAAAACTTTTCAACTTATTGTTTCATGCACGCGAATATATTTCAAAGAAATAGTAATTCTGACAATTGAAGAGAGGACAAAAGCATATAATGTCTCTGAGTTTCTATTTAGCCAACAGTAATGCCATTGTCTTCACATTTTCAACCGACTAGTAAGCATTTTCTCCCATCTTTACAGGTTTTTCCTTTTCTAAATTAACCAAATCACCTCTGTTGCAGACAAGTTCAGCCCACAGTCCTCCAGCGCCGGCATGATTTATCTCCTGAACCAAAGTACCAGATGCAAGATGTTACAAATTATTTAATTGACAGTATCTAATTATCAAGGGGAAATGCATCCCATATCTATGGGAGTAGCTCGACGCAATGCACAAAATAACTTTTTTACCAAGGTACAATTTCATTAAATGGAATGTTATTATTCTACATATCATTTATGCACCAACAGTCAGCTGGTGACGAAGACGTTTGCATGATAAAGTAAAGAAAGAGACAGGAAGACACCTTAATCATTGGAACAGTTATGTACAGAAAATATGAGATGAAAGCTTCTCATTTTCACTAGAATTGGAACACCTAAATGACTTAACTCACCTCAAAGAATATTCCAAATAGAGTATCCGGCATTTTCCTTGCTGATGCTTCAGATGCATTTACTAACAGTAGTGCTGTCTGGTCTGCATCAATCTTGCTTGCAGAACATTGGTATTGGATGGATATCCCAAACAGAACTAAAAGGAGAATGCAACAAAGGGAGCGCCTTGAATCCATCTCCATCACACACCGTTCAATGTTCCCCAAACCTATTTTAAGCTTTATCAAAGATGCTATAATACACAAGATTTTAGTCAATCATAAGAGGAAAAGCAATAAAGTCGCTAACTTTTGCAACAACATAATATCATCAAGAGATAGTACCACTAAGATGATTGTTCAAGCAAAATAACAATATCACTGTGTCAGACTTCTCTGCTTGTTATGAACAGTATTAGTGGAAATCAAAGAATAAAATTGGGGGAAAAAACATAAATAAAGACGTGACAGACGTGTAATGGAGAATTTCCATAGTATACAAGTTACTGATCAATCTTGGACAGACTAAATCATAAATCCATGAATCCATAGGGCACTCTAGTGTTCTGGATTCATTAGGAGATATAATATCTCAATATCCAACTTGAAATCAATGTTGGCAAACATATAAAGAAAGAGAATTCTTGACTCAGTTCTCTATCTTAACGACAAAAAATAGGATTGATCAAATTCTACGCAGAGTTGTATTTGACATAGTAACTAGTTTAACCAACTCTCCCTACTTTCTTTTCAAGATCTCAACAATCATAAGTGAGCACAGAAAAATATCAAGAATTTGACTAATTAGACACAATTTGTTAAAAGCAACTAAATAGATGTCATTCTGAGTGAAATAACATCAAAAGCAACAAATACTAAAAAATATATAGAAAAACAGAAACAGAAGAGAAATGAGAAGTTCATAGTTGATACTTAATTGCAAGAAAACAATGAATAAACATAAAAAGGTGCAAACTTGATTTCTTTCTAGTTGACTTGTTGTTTCACCTGAATAATGAGGGCTGAGTTATAGCTTTAATTTTAGAGTAATGTCACTCTTGTGCATGCCTATTTCAAGATTTCAAAGCATGTCTATATAAAGGCAATTTTTGGTTAAAAGAAGTAACTTGTTAGTATGGACAAGGGGTGAAGGAAGAAACCATTTCAATTCTTTAAGTTGTTTCAAGTTAGCAACTTTTATGTGGATCATCGCGTTTCTGTTTTAATTTGTTTGTCTTATTTTAATTTAACACGTAGTAAATAAATTTTTGAATCTTGTCTAGATAGAATGTAGCTAAATGTATAATCTTAAAGTTAAATAAAAAATGAAAGAGTTGTCAAAAAAATACGAACTAATTAGCAAAGATAAATAAATTGAAATAAACAAATATGAATTGTTAATATAAATAGTAATATCCAACTCTTCAAATGATAATTTAGAAGGAAGAAATAACTTAATAACTTGTTATATATGATTAAATTAGATTTATGATGTACAAATTTGTTACAAACGTGAGTAACTTAAATTTGCTAAAGATTTTTCTAGGCTAGTAAACTTGAAGCAAACTTATCTTTTTTTCCAACCAAACAAGCTTATCTAAGCCTTATATATACCTTTTTTTTTTTAAAAAAACACCATTACATATTAATTTCAAATAAATTGAGATTGGTTATAAATATAGTTGAGTGTCAAATTGGTCATACATTTTATTATTTGAATCTTTTGCACTCATTTAACATTACTTAGACCAACAAATTTAAATTACTAGATAAAGAAAAATTAAATCATAACAAACTTAAGTGATTAAATTAAGGAAAATACTAAGATTGCAATTTTATGGAGTAAAATTAGGGGTGTGCAAAAACCGAACCGACCAATAAACCGAACCGATAAAATGTTATTGGGTTATTGGGTTTTTAATGGGTTTAGAAAAAATAATTATTGGGTTATTGGGTCGGTTTCGGTTTTTCCTATTGGGTTATTGGGTAAACCGATGACCCAATAACACGATAGTTATTTACTACTTTACCCTTCCTCAATATTAAATATACATAATTTAATACATAAATAGATTCAATATTAGCTTTTCAGGCTATGTGATTTTTTGGTTAGGAAATTGGTGAGAACTTTGTTGATTATCTAGTGGATCAAGCAACTGTTCAAGATTGTCTCATTGAAATATTTTATTTTAGTTTTAATTCTAGTTCGTAATTGTAGGAGATAGCTTTTGCAAGTTTGTGAATGTTAGTAATTTGATCAACATTCAAAGTTTTCTATTATGTTTTGGCGGTAAGTTGGTAATATGTAATTATAACATACGTACTCTTATATATTATTTGATCGACATTTTCTTATTGGGTTAACCGAAACCGAACCGATAACATCAAAAACCGATAAACCGATAAAAAATTTCTTATTGGTTTGTTATTGGGTTAGCATATTTTAAAACCGAAAACCGATAAACCGAACCGATTATATGTAAAACCGAACCGAACCGACCGATGCAAACGCCTAAGTACCACTCCACTTAATTATTGCATGAGAAAAAGGAAGATAAATATGAGAAAAGTGGGACCATAAGGAGATTATGTTTGTTTTGTGATTATAAAAATCTTGGAGGCAAATCATTATAATTGAAGGTAAATTGTAGAAGTAAGATTAAATAATTTTTTAAAAAAGAAAACATTTTGTTATGTTGAGAACTAAAGTAGATGGCAAGTGTTTGAGTTTAGACCAAATACAAATTCTTATTTTTAAGGATTTCTTTTTTTTTTTTTGAAAAAATGAAATCTTCATAACCTTTACATTTAGGGAACAAGAGAGCTAACTCCAAATTAATTGAGCGTTTTTGAACATAAGAATTGGTGAAATTTTTTTAAAATATAATTTTTATAAAAGTAATTAAAAATAATATTTAACAATCACAAATATAGATATATATTTAAATTGTTTTTGAATTTTTATACTATAATTTAATTTAGAGTAATTGTGAAAATAACATTACGAAAATTTTCTATTTTTTAAAAAATTATAATAATCTATGGTCAAATTATTTTCCGAAACAATATTTGAGAAAAAAGTAAAACATGATCAAATATGCACTAAGGTATAATAGACTAGGGGTGTTCAAAATAGATGTATCTAGTTATCAAATTAATAATTTAGAATTCTATAATTAATGAGTTTTCAATTCTTATATGAATTATTTATTTTTTCTTATATCAAATGAATCAATTATGCATTTACTCGTGCATCATCCATTTAACAATATTAATAATTATTTTCTCAATATATATATATATATGTTCATATGTTAAATTAAAATGTGACAAGTAAAAATGAACGAAAAAAATATTATCTTTCATGACCAAAATCTTCATTAAAGGGAAGTCATAAAACATTTAATGCAATTATTTTGAGGAAAAAAACATGAAAAAATGGGTTAGCCGGCACGTGACAAAGATGTTGTGCTAATCTTCTTTATTCAAAAATCTAATGCTGTGTACTACTATTTAACTATGCCAAAACTGTCCACTTCACACTTCACAAAAATTTTTGCTCGCTCGACTCTATCTTCCTTTTAAGATCGTTTTCCTCAATTCCTCAGGTAATTTTCCTAATAAAGATCCCTTCTTTTTACCTGTAAAGCTATAATTTTTGATCAATTTGTGATTTCATTTGCTTTTGGGAAGTTTTCATTTCTTTTTTCTGATTTTTTTTGGTCTCTATTGTCATTGTGCCGAATCTGAGTTTATAAAGGGTTTTTCTTGAAAGATTTGAGTTGGGTTAGCGTATTTTGTGGTTTGCATGTGTTTTTTGGTAGAAATCTTGATGGATTTGAACTGGGTTTCTAGGGTTAACTCAAATTAGGGCTTGTTCCTGTTCATTTTTCTGAAAGTTTGAATATTTATTGTGTTTTTCCAGTCAATTTTCTGTGGGAAGCTGTTTTTGAGTAAAAATTTTGCATCTTTGGTGGTTTAGGTGAGGGTTATTAGTTTTTTGGTGGGTGCATGTTGTCCTAGAAATGTTCTCTTGGTGGTTCTGACTTTTTATTTGCTTTAGGAAATTGGAGATTGTGCATGGATCTAAGTGTTCATTGGGAGAAGTGCTGACCTTTGAATTTGGGTTATTCATGTGAGTGGAAGTGGTGATCTTGTTGTTGTGTTTGTTGGTTTTCTATTGAAATGGAGCAAGGCTTTGGTTCAGACTCTGTTCCGCCAGCAGGACCCATTGACAAGTCTAAGGTTTTGGATGTGAAGCCTTTGAGATGTCTTGTCCCTGTATTTCCATCCCCAAATGGAATGGCATCTGGTACAACTCCTCAACCCTCACCTTTTGTGTGTGTTCCTCCAAGTGGTCCTTTTCCCCCTGGGGTTTCTCCTTTTTATCCTTTTTTGTCCCCGAATGAGTCTGGTAGATCAGCTGAAAATCAGGATGGTTTAGGTTTTGGGACGCCTATATCTCCGGTTCCTTTAAATTCATTCAGAACTCCTACTGCAAATGGAGACACCGGGCCAAGGAGGCCCGGTAGACCTCGTGCTTCGAATGGCTTAGCTGCAGAAGATGATGATTCACAGAATCACAGTGATCAATTCGGTAGTGGCTACAGTGGACATGCTAATGATGTTGAAGACACAAGTACAGGAAAAAAAAGGGGAAGACCAAGAAAGACTCGGTTAGGGCAGTCAAGCTCAGGTAATCCAGCTACTCCCCCAATCGAAGTGGATGTCGATCCACTATTAAATCAGCTGCTTGCGTCCTTCAAACTTGTTGAGATCGATCAGGTTAAGAAAGCTGATGGTGACAAGGAGCTATCTGGCAGAATTCTACTGGTTTATGATTTGTTTCGTAGAAGGATGACCCAGATTGAAGAGAGAAGGGGTGAGACTCCAGGTTCTGCAAGAAGGCCAGATCTGAAGGGTGCTAATTTGCTGATGACAAGGGGAGCTCGAACAAATCAAACAAAGAGAATTGGAAATGTACCCGGGGTTGAAGTTGGTGACATCTTCTTCTTCAGGATGGAATTGTGCCTGGTTGGTTTACACGCACCCAGTATGGCAGGGATAGATTATATGAGTGTCAGACTTACAGGGGATGAGGAACCTATTGCTGTTAGCATAGTGTCCTCTGGAGGGTATGATGATGAAGGGGATGACGGGGAGGTGCTAATTTATACTGGCCAGGGTGGAGTTCAGAGGAGGGATGGCCAAATGTTTGATCAGAAACTTGAGAGGGGAAATCTTGCTTTGGAAAAGAGCATGCATCGTGGCAATGAGGTGAGAGTAATTAGGGGTGTTGTAGATGTTCAAAATGGGGGGAGGGGGAAGATCTACATGTATGATGGACTTTATAGGGTCCAGGAGTCATGGGCAGAGAAAAGCAAATTGGGCAATTGCAGTATTTTCAGGTACAAATTGATTAGGGTTCCTGGGCAGCCTGAAGCATTTACATTGTGGAAATCAGTTCAGCAGTGGAGAGAGGGAACGGCGACACGAGTTGGAGTTATCCTACCCGACCTAACATCTGGTGCAGAGAGTCAACCTGTTTGTCTCGTAAATGATGTTGATGATGAGAAGGGACCTGCTTATTTCACATATATCCCAAGTCTGAAGTACTCAAAACCTTTCATGAAGTCTAATCCATCTGTTGGCTGTCAATGTCTTGGCGGATGTCAACCTGGTGGAACCAGTTGTCCCTGCATTCAGAAAAATGGAGGCTATTTGCCCTTTAATCCACTTGGAGTTCTCATGAGTTACAAAACCTTGGTACATGAGTGTGGTTCTGCCTGTTCATGCCCTCCGAACTGCCGAAATCGTATCACTCAAGCAGGTCCGAAAGCCCGTGTGGAGGTCTTCAAAACAAAAAATAGAGGTTGGGGACTTAGATCTTGGGATCCCATACGTGGAGGTGGCTTTGTTTGTGAATATGCTGGAGAAGTCATTGAGGAATCTAGGGTAGGTGAGTTTGGTAATGATGGCGACGATGATTATATATTTGATGCTACCCGCATGTATGAGCCATTGGAAGCTGTGCGTGATTATAATGATGAATCCAAAAAGGTTCCATATCCCCTTGTAATAAGTGCAAAAAAAGGTGGCAATGTGGCTCGTTTTATGAACCACAGTTGTTCACCTAACGTTTACTGGCAGCTTGTTGTACGTGAAATCAACAATGAGACATTCTACCATGTTGCTTTTTTTGCCATTAGACATATTCCTCCCATGCAAGAATTGACTTTTGACTATGGCATGGTTCCACCAGACAAAGCAGATCGAAGGAGGAAGAAATGCTTATGTGGGTCATTGAACTGTAGAGGGTATTTTTACTAGTTGTCATGGTTACAGAATGGAGTTCACTAGTCAACACCGTATCGAGGTATGGTTTCCTTTTTAAAATAAAAGCATCTAGTTTGTTTCATTCTACTGCTCATTTTGTGATCTAATCCATGGATGTGGTTATCATGTTTACATATTTTATATAGAATTCTGAATAGAATTTTAGCTGTATAAAGTTGGGGCTTCATCTCCATTGATTTTATGAATTGAAGTAATTTTGGAGTTCTCTTGTTCTACCTTTGATCTATCCGTTGGGCCTACTCAGATAAGGTGGCAAAGGCTCTATGTTTCCCTTCATCTTCAGGTTTCCCAGTTTGCTCCTGCTTTCTCTTTCTTTAATCTGATATTTACAGTCCTTGCGTACCATATTGGGGCGCACAATTTAATAGAGGCATAGAGCAAAGGGATTTAATAAATTGTTAACAAGGAGCAAGGTGTGTGGTTGATTGCCATGGCTTGTTAAATGAGTATCATTTTTTAAATAAGTGGTTTTGTTAAATGAGTATCTATCTAGTTTAATATCGTCTTTGTTCTTGAAAAGTAAGCTAAATTTCATCTAGCTAATAAATGATAGTACCGATAAAGTACCACCAGGTACAAGATATATACAAAAAGAAGTTGGATATTCTTTCAGTAATTAAGTTGACCATCTGTGAGGTCTAAGCGTTGGTTCTATGTCATTTTCATTATTTTTCTTTTACCCCAGAATTTTAAATTATACAGACATCTATGTTTACAAAAGATGATTTTTTTCTATTTTGTCCTCTTAACATCTATGGTTTCGTTCTAACCAAACTTCCAACGGAAGACATTGTTCTCCATTGGTTTCTTCATCCTTTCTGAACCTTTATTCCTGTGAGCTAGCTGCTTGTTTACAGTCCATGTCATCACCCAGTGAACTCCGTAGTTACTCCTAAACATGCTCCATATTTTCCCCGAAATTGCAATGCAGCATCAGTATCTGTCTTGCTGGTTCAATATCTTCACATAAGAAATACCTGATGCATCTATTAAATCCTTATTTTGTAGATTGTCCTATGTGAGACATGCCTTGTGTACTGCTATCAATCCATAATGAGCCATTTGTTTTGGAGTTTTTGTTCTCCACAACTTCTAGGGCTAGTGATCTGACTCGTCAACTTCCTCCTTAAACAAGGTTTGGTAGAACGATTTGACAGAAAATTCACCTTCACTAATCCTTCCTGGTTTCAGTGCAATTACTTGATCCAGTAGTTGTAGTGATGATGTAACCCTAACAATCTTCCAATCGTTGAAGTTCCTTTCTTCTAAATCCCATCTTCCATTCAAGTCCATTCCAATCACCATGCAACTGTAATTCCTTATCAATTGTCTGATGGAAGATATCTATAAAGTTGTCTATCAATGTACCATTTTCTCTCCATTTATCCAGCCACAATCTGATACTTTGACCGTTTCCAACTGATCCAAAATTTGATCCCGCAGATCACTGATTTGTCTCCAAACAGCGTCACCATATGACCTGTTATTTGGCTTTGTGCTCCATTTGTTCTCCATTCCATATTTGTAATTGATCACTCTTTTTCATCTGCTTGCTATCTTTGCCAGAATTGAATCTTCAATGCCATTTGAACAAGAGATTTTCGTTGTTTGATCTAGAGTTCTTAATGTGCAAGCTACCATCTGTTTTAACTTTCGTCGATGTGGTTCATTTTTCTTCAATCTTGGCTTCTGTGCTGTAGAAAATTGCATCTGCTTATGTAAACCTTGACATGAAGTATGTATGAATACCCCCAAACGTGCTGTCCAATGCTTTTGCCCCTTTCTCCCTCCTTCTGTGTCTGACAGTCTTGATCCAAGAAGTTGTCCAAGTAAACTTTTAGAAAATTTCTCCTTGACATCCCATTTTCTCTGTCAGTTCTTGTATCATCTGTTCAGATTTAACCGGAAATGTGCTACTCTTTGGTGAGAGTGTCTGTAGACCAGAAATTGCCTCAAAGGCCACAAGAATAGCTTTTAAGGAAAGCAATTTTTCTTCCTTTTCCCCATGTAGCACAACTGTATCATCTGCATAAAGAATGTCAGCTATTTCCACTTAGTGTTTCCCTGTGTGTCCTGCATAAAGAATGTGATTGCATCTCATGTGTATTCACCATTTTATGAGGTTTTTTGGTATTTTCCCTTTGATGAAGCCTTAAATCATCCTTGAATTTTACCCCGATGATGTTTCTTCAGCTCTTGCAATATCTCTTGGATCACGTCACAGAATTTTCTTAACTGGAAAATTCTTTTCATTCCATGCCCTTCTCTCTCTCTGTCTATCCAAATCCTCTAGGCTTTTGAGGATTGTAGTTTTCTTACCTTCCGATATGCCAAATACCTTGACATTCTGTTCCTTATTGTCATTCTTTTGAAGTCTCAACTGCTTAGCTATTCCGATGTTTGGTCTGTTATTTGATTTGTAAGATTCCACTATTTGTCAATTAAATCTATAAATTCTTCAACTTCCAGCCACATGTGCTCAAATTTAGATAATTCTTTTTCTCCATTCATCACATGCTAATATCAAATGGGACAGGTCTGGAACAGTCTTTGGTAGTACATTTACTGGTGATATTCTAACAGTTTCATCTTATGTTCCCAGTTCCGCCTATCCCAGTGAGTTCTTTTATTACCAGAAATCCTCAAGCTAGTGACATACAGTTCAAAACTCGGTACATAACTGATGATGGGCCTTTTCCTCTACCTTCCGTTTTTATCTGCTGCTAGGTCCAAACCCTTGTTTTGTTTCTGACCCACACATTTGTGCTCTTATAGCCAGACCAAACCCCTAGAGCTGGCTCTTGAATATGTGATAATAATGGTTAGAAAATGGGGGAAAAGGTATAAAAGTCAACTTGGAATTGGAACAAATACAAAGCCATTTAATTGGATGACAACTTGTGTTTTCTAGATCAATTAAGTAGTCCACTTCAGAAATTTGTCTTTTTGGAAATGGACTAAATAGAAAGTAAATGAGGCTACCTTCGAATCAATCGAGTTCTTTCTAGAGTTGCTGGATGAATTCCTCCTATTTCATCTCCACTTGTCCTGGTTCTGTATAGACAGACACTCCATGTAAATTATATAGTCATGGACACATAACACTAAAACATGTCTGGTGTGCATCTTCTTGATGCTTTCTAATATCATTCAAGTACTTTACCCCAAAAAACACTCTTAAAACATGTTGTTTTTTTCCTCTTGCAGCAGATCGGTAGTTGAAGATAGGAGCAGCAAGGTTTTGGACATCTGGTACACCCTCTGAAAGGATAACTTATGGAATCTAGTATTATAAAGTATGTCATCACCCGGAGCCCAACACCGGGATGTTGTAGCTTATGGTTTGCAACGACTCTAGACAATTTGTTGCTTTTTATGTATTATTAAGTACTTTAGGATTGTCATTGACTGGGTAAAATTCAGTGAGGGCAGGTTTCTTCTTGCTCTTCATAATTTTCACCGGCTTCTGCTAGTCGATGATATTGTACGATATCTTATTAATGTATTAGACTGTAGTGTCGGTTCTTTTTATGCATCAAACTAGTGTTATTTTGTTGCAGCTCTGTTTTAAGTTCTCTCTATCGAGAAATGAATTCTAATTACATATATCTTGTCGCTCTCTTAAGGATGTGACGTAGTGGTCAATAAAGCTGGTGCCAATGCTGAAAGAAGTTAAATTTCACAATTAGCAAAATATGAAATGATTTTTTCTGTTTATCTAATCTTGGTGAAATTATGAGGTGTGCACAAAATTGCATCGAAAATATTTTTTTGAGTCGAGGGTCTATCAAAACGTCCAAAAATTGAATAAAACTATAGCCTTTAATACCAACAAATCTACCATTAGGAAGGAGGAGCGAAAACAAACTTTTTTTCTATCTCATGAAAATAGAGATATTATTTTTAAAAGACCTTTAGCTCGAGAGGCTTTTCATAGACAGAAGGGACTAAATATCATAAGAGAGAGAACATTAAGGATTAAAATTGAAACATAAACCTCTTTTCCAACAAAAAATTAAATAAATAGAAGTGAGATGATCCGTGCGAAATGTTCGGTTCCTCCAAACTGTTTTAACGGTAATGAGAGAAAAAAGAAAAGAAACCATCATTCAACATGTAGAGCTGGGGAGAAGCTGGTTTAGATCAATCAAGAAGAAGAGAGAGAAAGAAAGAGGAGAGAGAAAAATTAGACTTCTTGTTTTTTTCTTGTTCTTCTTCTTCCTCCTCTTCTCCAAATTATTATGTTTTTTTTGGCACCAGCACCCCCTCAATATACAATCTTCATTTTCTTTTTTGATCTTCAATAAATTATGGGTATTGTTGTTTTACATCTATAATAATAACGGAAAAAAAAAAGGAGTATATAATTTCAAGCTTCTAACTTTTTATTTGGATTTAGCACTGTGATGGGGGGTGGGATCACAAATCAAGATTTGGCTTTTTCTTCCAAATCTATGGACACTTCGAAATTGAAGAAAAGGCTTTATCAAGTTTGGAAGGGTCGCAATGTAAGCCCTTTTTAATCTTTCTTGATCTTGATTGCGTGTATGATAATTTGTAGTTTAAAAACGAGTCTTGTTCAGTAGGGGAGCCTTAGAACAACGGTAAAATTGTATATGTGTAAATATGTAGGTTAGAAGTTTGAGCCGTGGAATCAGCCACCCTTTATTGTGATGATTTATGCATCGAGCTGCCCTTTTTAGGACGAGCCTTGTCAAGGGGCTTAAATAAATTCATGCTGGTTTTTCATTTATGATAAGCTAATGCAAGAAGTGAATGTTACCTAGTTTTTTGATGCAGAATAGCTCAACCATAAAAGCTTTATCTAATGTTTCAGAAATTTCTATGTGGAGGAAGATTGATCTTTGGTCCTGATGCAGCATCACTGTACTTATCGACGTTTCTGATAGGGGCTCCTGCATTAACATTTTGCATAAAAATGCTATTCATGATACCAAAAGTCAGTCCAATATATGGTCATGTTGTACTAATTGTGGGACTCATCATCACAGTTTTGGTATGTAATTCAACACTTGGAATATAAAATTGCATAAACTGGATAGCTCTAAGAATGAATGCTGTAATCGATTTAATGCAGGCGTTGAGTTTTCTCTTCATGACATCTTCAAGCAATCCAGGAATAGTTCCTAGGAACTCGCGGCCACCTGACTTGGATGAAATATTGAATGCAAGTTCAGCATCTATGGAGTGGGTAGGCAATGCAGCCCCTGATGTGAAGTTACCAAGAACAAAGGACCTTTTTATCAACGGTCATTCAGTAAAAGTCAAGTTTTGTGACACATGTTTGCTCTATCGTCCACCACGTGCTTCTCATTGCTCGATTTGTAACAACTGTGTTCAGAGATTTGATCACCACTGTCCATGGGTGGGTCAGTGTATTGGAGTTGTAAGTCATCTGTTCAATTCTTAATATTCGATATTTTTCTTTGTAGTTTGAAAGTTCCTGTCTTTACTTCATACATTTACACTTTTTTTCCCCCTTGTGTTGCAGCGTAATTATCGGTGTTTTTTCCTTTTCATTACATCAACAACAACTTTGTGCATATATGTGTTCACATTTTCACTGCTGAACCTTCTTGGACAACCAGGGAGCTTTTTGCATGCCATGTCAACAGATGTTGTATCTGTGGTTTTGATATGCTATTGCTTCATAGCTGTATGGTTTGTCGGAGGTCTAAGCGTCTTCCATTTTTACCTAATGTCAACCAACCAGGTAACTTTCTCGCCCTTTTATCGTTGTTTCTGTATCTCTATAACATAACATTTTAATTCACACCTATTACAAGTTCCCTTCTCACCTGTTATAGTTTCAATAGATATGTATGCATCTCTCCTTTTCTTTTTGTCTTGCTTTGAGGTGCAACTTAGTTTCCAACTTTGGGACGAAAGTCGGGCTAACTGAAATGTCCCAGCATCAAAATATTACTTTTCTTAGCGAAATTCAGCTATTGCGAATACATAAGAAACAACAAATGAACACACACAGTGCATGTAATCCCACAAGTGGGGTCTGGGGAGAGTAGGATGTAAGAGACCTGTTTCTGATAGAACCTTAGCTCAAAGGAAGTAATCAAAACACATAACGAACATCAGAGTAAAACTAATAAAAACAGCAGACATGTTTGTGACTTATTTTTAATTGCACACGTATTGCAGACAACATATGAAAACTTCAGATATCGTTATGAAAAGAAAGAGAACCCATACAGCCGTGGCATTTTGAAGAATCTCAGGGAAATCTTATGCTCTAAGATCCCAGTTTCATTGGTCAACTTTCGCGAGTGGGTGATTGAAGAAGACGATGCAAGTATGAGATCCATGTCCATGAGTCATAGATTTGGTTCAATCAACTCTAAAGGGAAGTTTGATTTAGAGATGGGAGGCATACTCGGAAAGGATGCTAATTTCCAAGTGGATTATGGTGGCATTGATGAATCTTTGAAGAAGACGAAAAACGACAATGCTAATCTTGATCCTCTTTTCTTTCCTGATGATCAAGATGCAGAGTCAACACATTCAAATGAGCAAAGAACAGTCGAAGATGGCAGAACTGAAGAAGACAGCAACCACGGATCTTCATAGCAGTTCTTCATAGATAAAAGGTAGTTTTTTGTTATAAAGTCATCTCTCTCTATAACAAACCGTCCTCTGTAACACCATTTCACTATAACAACCAAGTTTTCTCTGTAACCGATTTTCATGTTATGTTATATTATATGTTCTCTATAACATAACTTCACTATACATAGCAACCAAAATATATTTGTACAACAAATGCCACTAGTACTCTAAATACTATGGATTTTTAGACAAATCTTACAGTTACTGCTCTTATTATTTCTCTGCATTCATGCAACACCAGATATATACAGCCTATAACAACATTTCACTATACGGCCTTGGGACCGATTTTCCATGTTATGTTATATTATACGTTTTGACAGGTCAAGCTAATGAACGATTGCTTATCGACTTACATTATGTTGGATGGGATCATCAGATGTCGATTTCGCAAAGGCTGAAAAGAGTAGTTGGCTTCTTTTTATGTCTTCAAATTACAGCAACTCTTTTGGTACATAAAAAATGAAATATAGAGTGGGAAAAGGAGCTAAATGAGGCTACTGATCTCTTGTACAGTATTATATAATTTTTATCTTCTTTTCAACTTGTCTCCTTTTCTTCAGTTTTGTTTTAGCTTAGATTTAACAGTTTACCCTCTCTATCTATCTATCTATGGATCTATCTATATACAATTTGTTTATTTTAAAAACTTTTTGTCCTCCTGTAAACTTGTATGTTCCTCCTTACTTGCTTCCTAAATAGAGACAAACTCAGAATTTGAAAACTCGATCAAAGCAGCTATAGTAATCGAAACTCGATCGAAATCAAGGGCCTAAAGGACACAATAGAGATGTTTGAGGGCTCCTTTATAAAATATAGGGAAAAAGGACGAATAAATGGTATGCAGATACCTTGCGTTATACTTTTGGGCATAATCTTATCCTTCCATCCAATATTTAGTTTATGTCGGATCAGACATGTATGCCTGTTAGTATAAAGGGTATATGTACACTAGTTTTTGAACAACAAGGACACTAATATCTCAAAAATATAACGGAGAATATCTATATATTACGAAAGTTCAGAGTATATTTACCTTGTTCAAGATATATGCACGAATAATTATGATTGTTAAAGGGTCAACAAATGCATTTTTCTAGTACAACATATCTTTTTCTCCTCCAACTCTTTTGTACATTGCATATCACCTCACCAACTTAATTAGCAGTGGGACACATGACTATAAAATCAAAAAAAAATAACAAGCACTTTAATAATAACAATAAAAATAAAAATGAATTGTGCAACCAAAAGAGGAATGTTTCTCTTTATGATAGATAGTAAATTAATGTTTCATTGGTATATTCCATTCCAAAGACTAATGAAAATTGTGCTGTGCCTGCACGTTTTTTTGCCTAAATAACAACCACCAGACTGTATAATATATTCTTTTAAAAACATTTTTTGTTTCATGATTGTATTAAAAAAAGGAGAAATGAAGAGTTTTAAGATATAATATTTTTTTGTTATTTCCGATCAAAGAAGAATATATGTTACGATTTTTCACTTTAGTTCACTAAAAATAATGATCCTCGATAGAAAAGTGTAAAAATCAAAAATTAAAATAAAAGATTAGTAGATAGTCAGATAAATTGCTTAAAGCTTTGAATTCTTAGATTTTTATTATTACTTATTATTTCGCTTATCTCAATTATTAATATTAGGGAAAAGGGTCTGATATACCGCTCAACTTTGTCATTTGGAGCTGATATACCCTCGTTATAAAAGTGGCTCATATATGCCCTTACCGTTATACAAACGGCTCACATATACCCCTGCCGTTACAAAATGACTCACATATACCCTTCATTTAACGGAAGTTAAAAAATTAGTTTTAAATTTATATTTATTACTTCTAATTTTTTTTAAAAAAATTATTTAGGGGTATATATGATTCTTCTATCAAAGTTCAAGGTATATTTTAATTTTTTTCATACATAAATTATTTTTTGACTTCTTTTATTATAATTATTTGAATTCTTATTCTTATTTTGTTTTTTTCTTTCATTCCTTTGTTTAAAGAATAAAAAATTAAAATATTTTTTTTGTGTGTATTGTAATTTAATTTCGTACTCGAAGAAAAAATTTGGTCATCTACAATAAGTTTTACAAGAATATTAGTGAAACATAAATAAATTTGATTATCAAAATAATAATTATAAATTAGTCATTTAAACAAAAAAAAGTCAAAAAAATATGTTTGACGAGGATTAAATTTACACATATGAGATATATTTTTTAGAAAAAATAATAAAAATTTAGATTAAAATTATTTTTTTTTCATTTCCGTTAGAGGAAAAGGGTATATGTGAGCCATTTGTTTACAAATAGGGGTATATATGTGCCACTTTCATAACAAGGGGTATATCAATTCTAAATGACAAAGTTGAGGAGTATATCAGACCCTTTTCCCTTAATATTATTGTCTTTTTAAAAATAATATAGCTCTCTACCTTTTTAAGATAACGATAAAAATCATTAAATTTATTGTTGTACTTTACAAAGTAATTATTTCAATCTTGTCTTGTTGCTTCATGTTATTTGTTGCCACTTTCTATACCATCAACAATAAGAATTAATTTATTAAATTGAATAGTTTTTGGTGAATGATGATTAGTTTTGCATCTTGTGAAAGATTAAAATGTTTAATATTTATTGGTGGGTTTAGAAAGCGATTTATGGGAGAATTATATTTGAGTGTAATTTATAACTAATTACATGTATTTACTTATTTATCTAATCAAGTAATTACTTGATAAACTTTGAATAGATTATACTCTTTAATTCTCATAAGAAATTATAATATATATTTTGTATCTATATATAATTAATTGGACATATATTTTCATTTGTTACCAAATGCCACCTAACTTATAAGGTAGATTAACTATAGCAACTCTATCGCAATATAATTTTACGAGATAATAACTATTAGATTATTCGAAATATTACGCGTAGAATATTGTTGGAGAGAGAGAGGGGGGAGAGAGAAAATTAGAGATAGGGGGAAAATCCATTCTGGGTAAATCCGTCTGAGACAAACAACAACAACAAAGGCAGCTAGTTCTTGATCACCACTTCCTTCCCAACAACAAAAAGACTCTCTCTTTTCTCCCCCTTTTGTTCTCCAAACCCCATTTCTTTAAACTCTTTGAATTGGGGATTTTCTTGAATTTTTTTTGAGAAAAAGACAATCTTTTTCTGTATTTGGACTTTTTTTTCTTTATAAGGGATGTTGGAAGTTGTTTAATAAAAGGAGAAGAGGAGGAGTTTGATTCTTATTTGGGATTGGAAAGTTGGAATTTTTGGGTTGTTTTTGTTTCATTTCAAATTTTCAGAGTTATGGTTCGTGAGAAACATAAACCTCTGAAGCTTTATCAGGTTTGGAAGGGAAGTAATGTAAGTGTCTCTTCTATGATTTTGCTGCTATTATGATTTTCAGTGTACCATGTGAAACTAATAAAGTAAGTTTGATATTGTCAGAGCCATGTGAGTTTTTTTTTTTTTTTTTTTTGGAATTGAAGAGATTGTGTTTAGCTTAGTATTTTAGTCATGTTTGAATTTGAATAAGTAGTTTTCTTGCTGAAATCAAGTGTTTAGACAGCATGGACTGGCTAATTTTGGTGACTTTTGTTTTTCTCTTTCTTATCTTTGCTCTGTCTGATGTAAGAGTGATTTGAGGTTAAAGTTAAGGCCTTGATAGTAGCAATTCTTACTTACTGTGTACTTTCTACAAGTTTGAACTTGAAGGTGCTGATATCCTTGTATTCTTGTACTGCTTGTTCATAAGATATAACAGAATTTTCTATATTGTTGAACTGCTTGTTTCATATGGTCAAACTTTTCTTAGATTCACAGTAACAATATTTTGCAATATAGAGTCTGCATAATTTCAGACCTTTCTGTTCCATGTCTTTTACTTTCATTTTGTGTTGTTGAATGTTTCCAGAAATTCTTATTGGGAGGAAGATTGATCTTCGGTCCGGATGTGTCATCGTTGTTTCTATCAACACTTTTGATTGCTGGCCCAGCACTTGCTTTTTGTATAAAAGTCTCTTGTGTAATCAGACATCGTATCAGAGAGCACAAAGATGCCGGTCCTTGGTATCCTATACTTGTAATTGGAGCAGTTCTTACTATTATGGTATGGAGTTTCTTTATCATTGTTAAAATTAGCCGACATGGGTGATTCTGCATTCTTCTGTCTCCTCTTTTAGCCTATCTTGGTGTTAAATAGTATGATGGTGACATAATTAGAAATATATCAGTAGGTTCATATGGTTTCGTTACCATGAAAAAATGAATGACTCTGTATTTGATCTGCTTTTGCAATTGAAACTACCTTATTTAGGGAGTAGTAAACATTGTTTATGATGTGATCAGTCTTTATCCCCCATAGAAAGATGGGGGCGAAACAAAGGAGGACAACACTTTTTGCTATGACAGTCAGTGCCTTGTAATGTTCCATTCTCTTTTTTCTATCTACAGCATCAACATACCCAATGTAATCCCACAGGTGGTGTTTGGGGAGGGTAGAGTGTACGCAAACCTTACCCCTACTTCATGAAGGTGAAGAGGCTTGTTTTCAAAAGACTCTTGGCTCAAATGCAGCAATTCAAAGCAGTTACGAAAAAGAAAATAAGGAAGTGAAGAAAACATGACAACTAATAAGGAAAACATTACAGAGCATTCAGAAAAAAACAATAACGACAAAAAAATAGTGCGTTAACCGAAATAAAATAAATAATGGATTGTATCAGGTATCAAAAGGCAATAACTAAGATAGACAATAAACTACATGAATAGGGCTAAAACTTGTTCTGTCATGTGCAATTTTTTTAGTTTCAGCTGTCTTTCTCCTCTCACTGCTTTCTTTTCTCTTTCTCATTTCAAAGTAAGTGTTCAAAATTTTGTGTAACAAAAGTCAATTGAATAATCACCTACATAGCAGAAAGCTGATGAACTTTCTCTAGTTAATTGTGAGTAAGTTTATAATCTGCAGCTGACTAATTTGACTTGAATGTGGAAACAGTTCACAAATTCTTTTATATCATGTGCAGGATATAGTTTTTCTCTTTTTAACATCTAGTAGAGATCCTGGAATTGTCCCACGAAACATAACTCCTCCTGAATCTGACGAAACATTTGATATACATACCCCTTCCATGGAGTGGGTCAACGGTAGAACTCCTCATTTGAAACTTCCACGAGCAAAGGATGTAATCGTGAATGGACACACAGTTAAAGTCAAGTACTGTGATACATGTTTGCTGTACCGGCCTCCTCGTTCCTCTCATTGTTCGATCTGCAACAATTGTGTTCAAAGATTTGATCATCACTGTCCCTGGGTTGGCCAATGCATTGGGCTTGTAAGTATTGCTGACTATGTATTTTTTTGAGCGAACTTGAACTAGATTTGGATTGTTTCCGCTTACCAGTTAATAAACAATCTACTTGTGTGTGCAAGATGATGGTTATATCTAAGTTGAAATGATGCAAGCATTGTGAAATGAAACAAATGTATCCCTGCATAGCGAAAGTAAAAGCTCATGCTAGCCAAAGTTAATTTAGTTTTTCCGCACCATCCAGCTATAGTCTTTTTCCCAAGAACCTAGTTCTGGAGTTGTACTTAATAATTTGCGTAGATTATCAGGGAAAGCCATATAATATGGAAAAGCGGAGTACTCATATATTTGTGTGACATTAAATGCTAATCAGCCATATGAACTGATATAAGTTTTTGGCATGAGATGTGAATCAGCCCTATGAAGTATAATTCTAAAAGCCATTCGTTGCAGAATCTTGTTGGATGAGAAAGAACAAATCATTGATGGTGAGGAATATGTGCAGAGTAATGGTTATATCTTAGTGAATGCATGAGAAATACGATATTCTTTGCTAGAGTATGGGTTGTACGAGGGAGAGGTTAAAGAATAGGAGAAAGAATAGAAAGGGTTAAATGTAGTTCTCTGTTCAGAACTTGAAATATTAATATAATTGATTTCCTTTCATTTTCTGTTGTAAATGATTTATTGATAGTCCAAACAAAAATGTATGATTCTTCTAATCTTCTTCTCTATCACTTGGGAGCGTATAACTTGTCATGCAAATTATGTCCTCAGAGAAATGAAGTTACTTCTGTTGTTCAAGATCATAAAGAACTAGAGGCAGTAGGATACTGGATATCACTTTACATGAGATATTATGACATCATTACACCCTTTTTCTTGTTTTCTGAGACTTTTTCTATTTCTCACTTGGTTGCAGCGGAATTACAGATTCTTCTACTTGTTCATATCTACATCAACTATATTATGCATATATGTCTTTGTCATATCCTTGGTCAATATCCTTCATCGTGGCGGCAACTTATGGAGAGCTATTTCACAAGATATCTTGTCAGATGTTCTCATTATATACTGCTTCATTGCTGTTTGGTTTGTTGGTGGCCTTACTATTTTTCATTTTTACCTGATTAGCACTAACCAGGTGACATCTCTAACTAAGATGTCTACTAACAAAATTAGTTATGGTTCTTCTGTAATTTCATCTGCAATATGAGTTGTTTTATGATGAATTGGCATATTTAGGAAGTCCAACTTAAAATTGCATATTTTCTATGGTGAATCATGTCTTATGGTTTTCATTGGAGTATATTGTATGTGTGCCTGGTTCATAGTTAAAATACACCTTACAGTATTAAGTATTAACTATTAACTATTCTAAGTGGCAGTAATATCTAGCTGCTAGGATATTAGAACACAGAAGAACCAACTTCTATTTGTTATCCATTTAAAAACATCTTTCTGGATTTCTGTCCTTTGTTTTGACATGCAACCTCTGGATCACAGTCCTTCTTGTTCTCTTTCCCTTTCTATGTACAAAATTCTTGGAGGTTCTCCTTTTGTGTCACACTTAATCGGTTTATTAGTTCTTTGTGTGATCTTTCTTTCAAGATTTTATGGAGGATTTTCTAGAAAACTTTAGATGCCTTGTCCTTTAGAGTAAATGAATAATATCTGAAAGTGAACTTGCTGACATCTTCAAATACTTAAGAGTAATTATATGTAAAAGCACTTAGATTAATAATTTGTGATGGCATCTATTAATACTGACAACTTAAAGTTTACTTTGATTTTTAATTGGAACCAATGTTTTCTCTCAACTTTTTTACTCCTGTTGTTCGTCAAAGTTTTGTTTCTTTGAATGTTGACTTCCAAAGATTGAGTTCTCAAATATCAGGCTATGAGATGGATCTGATGTTATTATAGAAATTTATTAGATAAATCCCGCTCCCCCATCAGAAAAGGTCAGGGAAGTTTACTGAGGATCCACTTCCGTTATTTTTCTTACTCTGCCGAAAATAATCTAAAAATTGCTTTGACAATTATGAGAAATCCCAGTGTAGTGGCTCTAATACTCTGGTGATTTGTATAACATACTGCATATATTGAGTTGTTCCATGGACTAATTTTTAAACTTCACTCATGAGGTTCATTAGTAATGTTCCTTCTGCCTTGCTGGCCATATTATTCTGAAAAGCCAATTAAGATCCATTTATGACCTGCATCATCTGAAGTTCAAATCTCATTTCCCCTAGTTTTGACTCCTCTGCCGCCACTCCCCTTGTCCCCCTATATAGATGCATAAAGATAAGCACCCATGATTAAATGTTCACTTACAGTTCTCTATATTTACCAGCTTGAAGCACCCATGATTAAATGTTCACTTGCAGTTCTCTATATTTACCAGCTTGAAATTGAACTCTGATTGTTGCTTCATATTCTTACATAACCATATTTCTTTTTCTGTTTCCCATTTTTTGTTGTTTCTTGCAGACTACTTATGAGAACTTCAGGTATCGATATGATAAGAAGGAGAATCCCTATAATAGGGGGACAATTGAAAATATCAAAGAAGTTTTCTTTTCCAAGATCCCACCTTCCTTAAATAATTTTCGAGCAGTTTTTAAAGAAAATGACATTGTAATGGTTGAGCCAACAACTTCCAACTTTGTGGGAAATATCCATAGCTCAAAAGAGAAGATAGATATTGAGATGGGAACAATGTTTCCAGAGGATAGTGGCCTATCACTTCCTGAAATTTTGCGGAATTTGGAATATGAGGAGATAGATGATACTTTAAAAAGCAGGGAATGGACCAGAGATGCTTATTCTGATTCTGGTGAGCATATACGGAGCATCACCAGCTTAAAGGAGACAATTGATACTGAGGTGGGAGATAACTTTGCAGAAGATAAAGGAACTGGACAGGCAGAAATTTCGCAGAATATGAATGGTGATAGCATGGAGAAAAATTTCAAAAACAAGGATGAAGGTGGGAGAACTGATTATGAACCTTTCTGGTTTTCACTTGAACAAGAAAAAGAAAGTGTAAAGAGCTCCACTCTAGGAAGTGCATCTAATGTAGAAGAGAACTCAGAAGAAGTAAGTAGCTCGGCTCTGTATATGACACCAATAAATGATCATAGCCCAAAGGTACCTTTTCTTTCACTGCTTATTTTCTTTAAGTCTGTCAGTACTCTAGTTTTATGCATTGTAATGCTAGGACCATATACATTGTTAGTTTGTTACTCTCTTGAATGTAGTTGATAACACGAACCAAACTATGAATTAGACACACATACTGCAGCCAAGATAGCTGATAAATGATTTAAAATAGTGCCGCTCTTGAAACTTGAACTTGTACTTCTCTTATGTCAAGGGGGATTCAAAAATTTCTACATATGCACAAAAAAATTTACCCTATCTATGTGGTACAATTTTCAAGGGGATTAAAATTTGCCCTGATTCCATAAGAGCATTTGGCTTCATTTATGTTATACTTCAAGATGCATACTCAACCAGAAGGTTCAGGAATAATGGTAAGGGAAGTGCAACTAATGGAACTTTCAAACCGTTTTAGCGGTTCTCTGGTATTATCCAATTAGTGGTTTTGTTGGCTGATCAAGATCCAATTAGACAAAGTTATTCCTTCTTCTGAAACATAACAAACAAAAATGACTGAGCCCATTTTCCTGGTTTCTTTGATATGAACAATGAGGTTTATATCCATCTGTTTACATATGCACGGGGGAGACGAGAGAGAGAGAGCAGTCCTCTTGCCCCCTTGGATACTGTGCATAGCTGCATATACTATGCTTTAATGTGTTTGAGCATGTTAGAAGAACAATGTGTTATAGCTTCATTAAATGATCTTTCGCCTCAGCTCGTTTAGTTATTTAAAGTTTAATGGCATTATTGTGCTATCATTTTCTCTTTTGTGATAAAGTTTTAGGTTATTCAACAGTAAAAATTGTCAGCAGAGACTGCTGGATCTTTTGTTGTTCAATCAAAATGACATTACCAATTTTGTTTCAGGTATAGCATACACATTATAAGGAACTCTCCCTTGAGTCTTTTGTGTTTACCTAGTGGCAGCTTGGGAACACTTGACCAAGATTCACGGCTTTTCAAATTATCATGTTCAAGATCAGCAACATATGGAAAAAATTATGTTTGAAATAATGCAGGGTCTTGCTTGAGATGAGAGCAGATCATGTTGGAGTTCAACATTGTAGATAGATTGATCAGTAGCTCCTTTCTTTGTTCATTCTTTTGTCCAATTCCATCCAAGTCTTTTTTCATTCTCTTACAAAGTCAGTGTGCATAGTTTGTGTATCATGTGAAGCTTCTGGGTGATAGGAAATTTATTGGAGAAACAAATAGATAGATTCTTTTCTGTAAATTTGATTTTTGCAGCTTCTTATCCCTGATTTGTTTTCTATTGGTATGGTTTGTTTAATTTTCTTTTTTGAATTGGTCTCATGATAAATACCAAAGGAATTTGAGTATTCTTCTCCCTTTTGTTTTTGGTATAAAATTTGATCCATCTGGTCTAGTTTTGCTATGGAACCAAAGCAAGATAAGAACAAACAATAACTAAAGGTGGAAAGTTACTATAAGTGATGACAGAAAAACTAAAAATTGTCATAGTATCTTTCATCAATTTACAGAGAAAGTAGTCTCTCTCATTACCTAACAGAGGGCTCAAAGTGGAGTTTGGGTTAAAACTATTGAGTTTTACTAATTATAGTTTAGCTATTGAATTTTGTCGAATCCTGTGGTGAATATAATCCAATCAAATAGACCATATGAAAGAAACTCATATAGTACATTCTAATCAAATAGAAGAATTTCAACCATTAATACTAAGGTTTGATATCTTGAGAAATCTACATGGAGAAACACAGACCACAATTACTACTACTTCCCAAATGACACAAAGATACAAACTTTATTAAGCTATCATGTAATCAAGCTGACCCATCATAGCATGCCACGTGTCAGAAACCCACTTAACCCACAAGATTTCATTGGATGAGATTAGGTTCCATCACCATCGTTTAAGATTCATATATCCCAATTCCCCTTAGCTTCAAAGAACCAATCTTTCTGCTGAAGTTCTTGGAAAAAATGGCAGCAGAAATGGCATTAGTAAAACCCATAACCAAATTCAACACCATTAACACCACCACTGCACGGTTGAGCAGCCGCAGACTGCCGTTCACAGTTAGAATGTCAGCCGCCACTACCACCCCACCAACTTCAAAACCCTCCAAGAAACCTCAGAAACAAGGAATCAAAGAGTCCCTTTTGACACCAAGATTTTACACTACTGATTTTGATGAAATGGAGACCCTTTTCAACACTGAGATCAACAAGAACCTGAATGAGGCTGAGTTTGAAGCCCTTTTGCAGGAATTCAAAACTGATTACAACCAGACTCATTTTGTTAGGAACAAGGAGTTTAAAGAAGCTGCTGATAAAATTCAGGGACCTTTAAGGCAAATCTTTGTTGAATTCTTGGAGAGGTCTTGCACTGCTGAGTTCTCTGGTTTCCTTCTCTACAAGGAACTTGGAAGGAGGCTCAAGGTATATATTTATTGAAAATTTTTTGTTCTGAAATTAGCATAATTAATTAAGCTATATGATAAAGTAGCTTAGTGAGTGTGCTATTAGATTTTTATTATCTAGTTTGTTATAGCTTTTCTGTTTTACCTTTTGTGAAAATCTGATAGTAGTAATTTTGTTTATTTGAGTTAAGCTCGTCTAGGTTATATTTGGCTTCTATTGAAGTAAAGTTTGAATCTTTTTCTAATTTGTAGATTATAGTGCTGTGCAGCCACTTTAGTTATAGTTTGATTATATTGCTGTGTAGCCATTTTTAGTCCGTTTTAAAAAAATGTGTCTTCCTAGGTATCTTTAGTTAAGACCATGAGATTCAATAATTTTAAGTGAAAAAACCATACAAACAAATTGAAACGTAGAAGTAGTAAAGAAAAAGGAACAAAAGGTTTGTGCTTTTTACTCTATTCACAAAGTTCACTTCTATAGTGTTGTGTTCAATATTCACAATTGAGACTTAGATCATGGTCCTACAAGTTTAGAGGGGTGGATAGTTCAAGAAATTTTTGAATGTTGAATAGTCACGCTTTTGTTACTATCACTAACTAACGTTTGAATTATGTCTGCAGAAAACTAATCCTGTTGTTGCAGAGATTTTCTCCCTCATGTCTAGGGATGAAGCTCGCCACGCTGGGTAAGCTCATAATTTACTATCTTTGGTCATGCTTGATTAGACATGCATTTCCCCAAGGGAAAATCATTTAAACCTTACGAGTATTGAGAAGGTTTGTCTGGTTGGAATTTGCAGGTTTTTGAACAAGGGTTTATCTGACTTCAATTTGGCGTTGGACTTGGGGTTCTTGACCAAAGCAAGAAAATACACTTTCTTCAAACCAAAGTTCATCTTCTATGCAACTTACTTGTCTGAGAAAATTGGATACTGGAGGTACATTACCATATACAGGCATCTCAAGACCAATCCCGAGTTTATATGTTATCCGATTTTCAAATACTTCGAGAACTGGTGCCAAGATGAGAACCGCCATGGTGATTTCTTCTCTGCTTTGATGAAAGCTCAGCCTCAGTTTCTCAATGACTGGAAGGCAAAGCTGTGGTCTCGCTTCTTCTGCCTTTCGGTAATGAACCACCTGCATTTGAAGTATCATTTCATTATGATAAGCCAACTTGAAAGGCTTTTTACATTGCCTGCTACATAGTTTTGATAATAATCTTACTTGTGCTTGCCAAAATGCAGGTTTATGTCACTATGTACTTGAATGATTGCCAAAGAACAGATTTTTACGAAGGCATTGGGCTTAACACCAAAGAATTTGACATGCATGTCATCATTGAGGTGATCAATTGGCTGTTATCTTACTCTTCCTTTACCGTTGCTTGATTAGCATGCAGCAGATATTGCAATTCAATTTCAATCGCAGTTCGTTGTAACAAAATTGAGCGAGATCCCGTTTTCATTAGCCTGCCTAGCATCTTAAGTTCTATACTGCTTACAAGGTTGTGTGTCATAAGAGTGAGGTTGTCTTAATGAACAGATGTTCTGACAAATTTTTTTGAATACCCTGTTCACCTGTGGGGAGAGAGACATTTTTTGGATGTTACTGACACGAATTATCCGCACATTTGTATATGTACCTCGTTCACGTTAAGTAGTACCTGCTGTTGGTACCTCAGTTTACCTTGTAAATTGTTAAAAACTATTGGTTTCTGACATAAATATATTTGCTTGATCATATTCACTAACCTTTCTAAAAATCTTATCTCATTCAGACAAACCGCACAACTGCAAGGATTTTCCCTGCTGTCCTTGATGTTGAGAACCCAGAATTCAAGAGGAAGTTGGACAGGATGGTGGAGATTAACACCAAACTAATTGCTGTTAGTGAGAGCGATGAGATTCCACTGGTGAAGAATTTCAAAAAGATCCCTCTGATTGCAGCTTTGGCTTCTGAGTTATTGGCTGCGTATCTCATGAAACCTATTGAGTCAGGTTCGGTTGATTTTGCAGAGTTTGAACCACAACTTACCTACTAATTTCCTTGTCACGAAAAACAGAATCTCGGTTGTTTTCACATAGAGGTGCATGTTCATTGTTGTAAGTTATATAGTGTATTCAAGTAACAATTTCCTGCATAGAAGACACAGTCCCTTGTATTATCTTGATAATCTAGAATGAATTTCTTGTGAGTACATCATTGAAAGTTTTCATCTTCACTGGTCTCGGTTGAAATTCATAATGATCTGCAAATAGACTAAATACACAGCAAACTTATTTCTAGCACATATAAGTCACCTACTTATTGAGAGATGTGCAGCTAAAACTGCAACTGTAGCATATGGTAAATTGTCCAAAAAACAAAGCACACTCTTATATTAGACGATGATGAACAGAAGGAGTGAAATCGCAGACATTCAACAGGTAACAGACTCTTAAATTGTGAGATTACACTTGGTATGTTGTTTTAGAGAAGCTCTTTAATCGTTTATACAATTTACAGACAGAAAATTGTTACCTGTTTCGTCTGCAAACTGCGCAAATTCAGCCTCATTACCAGCTCAACCATTAGTGAACTTCAATGGAATGGTTACCATTGCTTTCATCAGGAGATGTTGCAAAGATGAAGCTAACCTCACAATTGACGCAAACACCTTTTGGTGGGAAACTATGCTTCAAAAAGAAAGTAAAATAAAAACTACTAACTTCTAAAGAGTAAGTGTGGTTTGAAACATAAAAATTAGAATATCCCAATAATCGAAAAGCAAAAACAATAATAACATTAAAAAAAAATTAATGATAATGTTCAAGTCTAAATTATCACTATGTCGCGAGTTTCACATTTTATTTATAGACTTTTTATTATTGTTCGAGTAAAAATGTAGACGATGATAGTTCAATCAGGAAAAAGTAATAATAATGAATAGTTGTAATGTGAAATTTCAGGGGGGAAAAAAAGAGTAAGATTTGTTTGTTTGATGTTAACTCAAAATACAGTTTAATTTTTTTTGTCCAAAAAGTTAAAAAAAGAAAAATTACGCAGTTACACAAACTTATACTACTTAATTACTCATTATTGTTATAGTTTTTTATAATTATCACTCAAGATTAATATTATACATTAATTACGTGGCATGACTTCGAGTTGTATAATTAACCACTTTTGTACATGTATAATTCGCCAGAATATACAAACATATGTATGATATACAATTATCTAACTGATATACATATATAATGCATCTCTCTCCCACTCTCTGCACTCTTTGGCTCGTCTCTCTCCTCCCTCTCCCAATCTCGCTTGACATATATTACAAATAAATATGTATAATATACAATAATCTAACACTATGTTTGGATCATTGTTATCCATTGTATTGTATTGTATTGTATCGTTACTATACCTACAATGTTTGTTTTGATTGTTACTTAAAATGGTATTGTATTGTTAAATTTCGTTGTTACGTAACAATGAAAACCCCTATTTTATGGAACAACCAATTTGGTGTGTTCCCATTGTTACTTAATTTCTTTTTTCAATTATATCTTTATATAATATTTCAAAATACTATTTTACTCTTTACCTTAATTATTTAAATTTAGTCAAACCTTCTACCCTAGGATAATTAAGGATATTTTTATAAATTTATAAATTACAATACAGTACGATACAATCAAATCAAACAACTAAAATGTTATTAAACAACAACAAACAATACAGTCTAGCCAAACATTGTATCTACCACACAATACAGTACAATTCAATACAATACAATGCATTATGGAACAATGGGTAACAATGATCAAAATATAGTATAACCAATATACATATAGAATCCAGCTCGCTTCCACTTTTTACCTTCTCTCCTCCTTATAACATATTACTAAAAATTGTAATTATTTTTTAAAAATAAAAATAATTATAAATTATAATTATCAAATTATAACTATGGAGAATAATTAAGCTATATTTGAGTGACTCATCCATGCGAAAGTTGCTCTTAAGAAAATGAAATAATATTGTGAATAATTTGGTCATTTTTGCTTTTTTGATCAAGGCTAAAACTAGTGTGTGTCTTGAGAACAAAAAAAACTCCTTATTTGTATATTTGAGAGAGCTGCAAAGCACAAAACTTTGAGCTCAACTGAAGCTGTACAAGAGAAGAAGAAGAAGAAAGGCAAATATGAGTAGCATAGGAACCGGATATGATCTATCGGTGACGACATTCTCGCCGGACGGCAGAGTATTTCAGATCGAATACGCCGGAAAAGCAGTCGATAACAGTGGTACTGTTGTTGGAATCAAATGCAAGGATGGAATCGTCTTGGTTTGATCCTATTACCTTTTTTGTCGATTGGAACTTATCTGTTTCTTTTTTCTATATTAAAGTTAGGGTTTTTTAATATGGATTTGAGAATTGGATTATAGGGAGTGGAGAAGCTAATAGCATCCAAAATGATGTTGCCGGGATCAAATCGTCGAATTCATTCTGTTCATCGTCATTCCGGCATGGTATGTTTCCGTTCAGTGTTTAGAGGAAGTATCATACTATCATTAATGTTTTGCTGGCCGTCAATCTACCATAGCTTTTCAACTTTATCTGAGCTTTGGATTAGTTCATAGTGGCAGTTAAATACATAGTATTCATATAGGGGAGTCTAATTAGTTTGGATTGAGGCTAAGTTGATTGACTCCTGATTTTAGTGCCAGCTCAGTTTCTTGGTTCTAGTACCCATCTGATAGGAGTTATTTTGAATAATTAAATTAGAAGAGCATTATTTTGGGTTGGCAACTAGTTTTGATTTAGTTATCTCAAATATCAAACTAAAAAGTTGTGAGCTTTATATGTTTATCTTCTTGGGAATCAAAGTTTTAGAAAGCTTTTATTATCAAGTTCTGTAATCTCCCTACTCAGCAGGGAAGGCTCATATAAATAAACTCCAAGCCTCATCATAATAAAGTTTGGAGCTTTAAAGTAACTGAGTTTATAAAAGTAATTTTTATTGATGTGCATATCGAGGTGCTTGCATTGAAACTTCAACATAAGAAAATTCAGAGCTTTACTAATATAAGGAAAAAAAATAGAAAAAGCAGAAGAAATTCAGAGCTTTAAAGTAAGCAAGGTCACAGAAGCAGTATGAATTTGCAAATAGAGTCAAAATAAACTATGATAAACTAGAGAACTTTTAGTTATGGGATATTGAGAGGTAAATAAATGGAAAAACTTTAGAAGGGGTCAGTTTGTTCTCCTTTTCAGTTCTTACCTATATTAAGTAAATCACAAAGTAAAATTGCTTCAGTTTTTATGGAAAATCAATCACTTCACGTGTTGTCTAGAAATGGTGCTATTGACAGATATTATCAAAATTGTGATTTTTAGATGGAGGAATATACTTGTTTAGCTGTTGCATGTCTACAGAAATTATCACTAAGTTTTTTGTAATTACTTAGGTTTTCAGTGGTAGCTGTTGCGTGTCTCTAGATGGAGTGGTAAACTGGTGTGATCTTTGTATAAAAGCTGGCTCTTTTATCCTTGAGGTTATAGAAGTTTGGTACTTTTCCTAGAGGATCTTTGTCATCTCTAATATACATAAACAAGAATGGCAGAGATGTGGTATAATTGAGCAATGATTAGAGGCAGGAGAAATGTGGTTCCGCGAGGCTCTTAAGTATTGCTCCTCTGTATAGTCTACATTGTGTTTGTTTATGGTGCTTCTAATTAGCATCTAATACTTTGAGTTTTGGTAATACTTCGACTTTATTGGGTGGGTAGGTGGGGATGAAGTGACATCTTTAGAGCTTGTCTTTATTTTTCGTATGATGAGTTCTTTAATTCCTAAAGAACCTTTCTGGATTGAGGTACATAAATCATAGTCAAAACTAGGTTCATATCCTTGTTGAGGCAAAAAATGCTACTCCCTTCGTTTAAAAAAGGATGACCTAGTTTGACTTGGAGCGGAGTTTAAGAAAAGAAAGAAGACTTTTTAATCTTGTGGTTCTAAATTAAAGTTATGTCAAATGTACCAAAATGCCCTTTAATTTTGTGGTCTTAAACATGCCACTTGGAAAGTTAAAGTTAAAATGTTGCCAAAAAAAGGAAAGGGGTCATTCTTTTTGAAACAAACTAAAAAGGAAATAGGAACATTCTTCTTGAAACGAGGGAGTAGGTGATTTCTTTCCATCTCTCAAAGCCTTCGTAGACAGTGTTGATAAATAAAGTTACCTAGCACGTGTTGGTGGAAGTGGTAGCCACACTCCGTCATTCTTGAATGGTGATTCACTTTCTCCATACTGCTTTATTCTTTGTATACAGGCTGTTGCAGGTTTGGCTGCAGATGGGAGGCAGATTGTTGCCCGAGCCAAGTCTGAAGCAACCAGCTTTGAAAGGTTTGCTTAAAGCTACCGTGTCTGTAAACACTATAAATATATGTACTTACATCTCTGTGTTTGAATTTTGTTTTGCCCTCTGGTTCTCCTACATATAACATTCATGGGTGTGTTTATTCATTGTGAAATAGCTTAATGATGATTATGTACAAAATCTAAAGAAATTATGTTTATTTCCCGCTCATAACTTCAATCAATGAACGGAATCATCAATTATGTTGTTGAATCAGTAGGTGGATATAATAGAATTACAAATGAAAGTATTTTATGTGTCTATGGTATCTCCTCAATAGTGCTAATTACGTAGAGTAACGTCCAATAAGCATCAAATAGAATAAAAACCTAACGAAGTGTCTGTGCATTGTGTGATGGCTTTGAATGGTAAGGTCACTTCTTGGGCTAGCTTTTTGTAGTTAGGAGTAACATCTCGAGATCTTCAATTCCCAGTTACAAAACTAAGCCAATCCAAACAGGCTCTACTGTATAACAATATCCCTCCTCACAAAGTGCTCTTGACGTCTATGGGATACTCTGCAATGTGTTATTTGTGTAAAAGGTTTTTTATGTCTCAACCTAAAATATTGTATAGTGCTGAAAAAATACCTTCTCTTTCTAGTGACTGCTTGTTTCTTCTTGGTGGTCACGCCTAAATTTCTATCTTTTGTTGGTGGTTCTGCAATTTGCAGTGTATATGGTGAGCCAATTCCAGTGAAAGAACTTGCAGAGCGTGTTGCTAGTTATGTGCATTTATGCACGCTGTATTGGTGGCTCAGGTTTGTATGTACAGCCGTTTGTATATTGACGATTATTTTATTTGTAAAACTTATCAAAGAAATTTCTGTTTTTTTTAAATCTTTTTTTTTGCATATATGTGAAACTTTTGGCGTACTTGCAACAGGCCTTTTGGATGTGGGGTGATTCTTGGAGGGTATGATAGAGATGGACCTCAACTATACCTGGTTGAGCCTTCTGGTGTCTCCTATGTGAGTTGAATCATTTTCTCAATTACAAGAGATATTTGCTCCACTGGACTCTACTCTTAAATTCCGATAACAATTTGTGATTTATTTTCTACTTATCCCCAAAAATAAAAAATAGGTTATGTTTTATTTCCTTGCTATGATCTGGTCCTATTACATTTTATTTATTTAATATGTGAATATATTTTGCATATGTTGTAGAGGTACTTCGGTGCTGCTATTGGAAAGGGAAGGCAAGCTGCTAAAACGTAAGTGCGTAGTTTTGTTCTCGACATCTGAAATTCCAGATTCAAATCTTTCATATATTTCTTGTGATGACTGATGAAATTTGTGTTGACTGTTAATTTTCAAAATTAAATTACTAATAACTCATAAACTGTAATCACATTCATATAGGTAATGTAGAATGATATTCCTTCACTTCAACAAAAAAACACTTAAGTACATTGACATGTTTTTCCTACAATCCTGCATAGTGTGGTGGTTGGGTTTTTAATCTCCAACTTTGCCAATAGGTCTGCGGTTTTCAAAAATTAGAAATCCAATGACAATTGACAGCACATATCCAAACTATTTAATTAAATCAGTAAGTGTGAGTTACACCATTAGTTAGCTTATTTAGATCTTGATTGAGATTTGACTTCTATAAACAAATTGTGTGGATTGCTACAGCAAGGACAAGCCGATTGTCTTATATTCTTCTCTCTGGCATGAAAGTTCGAGATAGTGATTTACCTCCAACATCTTTTGATTGGTGCCATAAGCTTTCTCACAATACTTGTCTACTCTGCATAAAAGACATGCATTTAATCAGTCCTACGGGGATGATCTAGTGGTATAGGCATAAGAGTAATAACCCAGGACACAGGGAGTAGCACATTATGCAGTTCGTGTCAAGAATTAAAAGTGGTGATAATGTCATCCAATCAAGTGTTCCCTTATATGTAATCTAGCGTTTTAATTTGTTATCCTTTTGGCTTGCTTTGCACTAAATTTTCTTTATTCTATGTGAAATAATACTTACGTGATATGCAGAGAAATTGAGAAGTTAAAGTTATCTGAAATGACCTGTCGACAAGGGATTATTGAGGTAGCAAAAATGTAAGTAATTGCTCCAATTGAACTTTATCATTTGCAACATTATTGTATTTATCAACCTGATCTGATTGTCAACAGATGATTATTTATCTCTTTTGACACCGAAAACTACCTGCAAATCTAGTTAAGCTTAAGCATGTTCTTTGACCTTCGATTACTGCAAATGAAGCCCTGTGGTTCCCCCACTTTAGGTTTGATATGAAAATGTGTCATTGTGATCTATGAAGAATAATCTTAGTTCTGCCTGAAATCGTATTTGTATTCCATGTCGTAGTCTGGAAGACGTGTTTTTATTTCTGGTATCTGTGGTTTATATTTTCAAAAGATTAAGGCGTCAATTTATGCTTTCTGCATGTTTCCTCGAGTAGAACAATGTCTATACAATAAACTTTGTTTGAAGAACTATAGTCCATACGAGAGTCATTCTTGGAGATGGGTCGATCCTAAAGGGTTTTCGCTGATTCCATCAACTACTAGAATTTAACTCTTCAGTGCGTTCAATTTTTTATGGTTCGATGCTTAGTGGTAAATACTTTTTCCTTCAGTGCTTTGACAACATTTTTTGTTTGCAAGCAGAATTTACGGAGTACATGATGAGGCAAAAGACAAGGCATTTGAACTTGAAATGAGCTGGGTATGTGATGAGTCTAACCGCCAACATCAGAAGGTAAGTCAGTATCCTTCTAAGTGAAATTTTCCTTGTAGAAAGTGACCTATTCCCTTTTATTTCTTTCATTTTTCAAGGGTAGTTTGACTGACACAACGGAGTTAGTTTAACATATATATATATATAAAAAAGAATTACTCTAAAATACTTATGTTCTTGTTTGTAGGTTCCTGATAATCTTTTAGAGGAAGCAAAGGCTGCAGCTAAAGCTGCACTTGAGGAGATGGATGCCGATTAAGGGTCCAGATATATTGGTTATTTCGTTCTTATTTAACGATCTATCTCTACCATGTTTACAGGATTTTGCCACCACTACGATGATCAATGTTGATGATGAAAGCGATTTATAGTTTCTTGTAATTCTGAACTGTAAGCTTACAACTCCCAAGTTTGAAAATCCATAGTATTATTTTGCATTTTAAAACGAAGAATCTGATTTTGGTTGTCAATTTTCTTGTAGTAATCTTTGGTCTATAAAGAATATTAAACAGTTGGATTATACTTCATTCCACTTTCATACCTACCATATATTACGAGAAACAAAGAGATACAAGAAATGATGCTAAACATAGAGTTATCAAATACTCAATAAAGTTGTCATTCTTGTCATTATTATTTGAAAACGTACAAAGGCAGTAATGATTGGAATTTATTAAGATATTGTCTGCCACATGCATCCTAAAGGTTTCAGCTTCACAATAACTAACGTCACTTGCAATATTTTTGACTCTTGATCTTGAAATGTGAAATCATGATTATCAGAGCTTTCGATTAGGGTACCTCCTGAGGGTTGGTGTCACTAGAGATAAACTTCTATTAAGGAGGTGAGTTTGATGTTTCAATTTAAACAAGTAGAAGGTTAATTTAATTTAACTGTTACATTTAATGTGTCATTATGGAAGTGATTAACAAATTGAGATAAAAGCAAAACAAGGTAGCTTTAAGATAGTAATATTTTTCTAAACATGAAATGGTTTGAGATTTCTGATAAACGGAAAGAATGATCATGGAATAAAGTTTAAGTTTACTGATTTTGTGGTTTGAAAAACTATTTTACATGTTGAATGAATTGAGGTAAATAAACAAACGATACCTACAGGCTACACGTAAGTTTCTGTAGGAAGAAATTACTTGGTAAGCAACATAATTCAACTGCACCAGGAATATTCATGGAGCACAGAAATTGATATTCCATGTACAGATGTAGGAATAATATACTGAACAGTGTCCTACTCCTAAAAGTCTGTAAAGTAAACAATCACACATATCTCACTCAGGGAAATCTCAACAAGTTCCTGTCTTTACAACAAATAATCACATTTGACACAAGAAAAAAGAAAAAGAAACACCTCTGTAACTGTTCACAAATGCAAAAGCTGGATAGCTAATGAGTACCGCATGCTCCAGGGACCATTAACTCTTAAACTTCAAGTGTCATGTTGATTTACTGTTCAAGTTGGTAGACCCCTACGTGAACTCCTGCCCGGCATTGATGACCTACTAATTGAAGGGATCCATCTTCCTGTACTCCTGAAGATCTTGAAAGACTGTCAAGAGCCACAAAGTATTCGTGCTGCAAGGCTTCCATAGCTGAAAACAAAATCTCTAACTCGAGGTATCAATCTGTTTTCCATGATCTTCATCAGGAATACGTCTCTTTAACCTTGTGAGCCAGATATCAAAATTCATAGGATATGGCGTTCCACAGAGGCTGTCAACATAATCTGCGAATGCTTTCAAGACAGCAGAAATATCTCCTAGCTTCTGTTGGATCAACCTTTTTGACCAAGAGGTTTCTCTCCACTGCAGTGCCCCTTCAACCGAATCCAAATTAGGCATGTTACTACCAGAAGAGAAGTAAAGCATGTACACCAGACTCTCTGCATCAGAGGCTGAGCACAGTTTCCCTTCTTGAAGGGCATAGGTAGAGGAGAAATGTAAATTCATTGCAGGACGATCCCTCTCTTCTAAAATAGCATGTCCCCAACCAACGAGAACAAAATAAGGTTGCCTCACACCAGAATTAACAAAAACAACGTTCTCAGGCCTGATATCTCCGTGCCGAATGCCAACTGAGGCAGCAGCAGAAAGGGCAGATAAACAGTCATGGCAACATCTAATAGCCTCATCACTACCAAATTGGCCAAGTCTCACCAAATCAGCAACTGTTCTGCCCACTGGACTAGTCATTAACACTGGAGTTCCACACCATTGACGATTACAGTTACCACCCGAGCTTGGTCTCCTGCATTGGCCAGGGTGAATTATCCGCCCAGATGCATCCAACTGAGGTAGATACTTGCTAGACAACTCCTTTTGCTTCATAACGCCCAATACCTTTGTCTGCCTCTGAACTTGATACCACAGTTTCATATCTTCCCACGCTGGTTCCAGCAGAGAAGGATGTGAACCAACATATAAAAATGAAGTCGTGCCAGGATCTTCGACAGAAGACGCAATATAATACGGAATTTCTCCATCTGTTAGGACTTCATTTATCTGATAATCCTTCTTCCAGTTTGAATCTTCTATCAGCACAACAGAACCGATTTCCAGGTTCATGGACTTGTCAGGTTCTAACCTGAAGGACTCTTCATGTACTTCAACAATTTCAGGTGATGCACTACGCTGCTGGTAGCGAAACAAACCATTTCCATTCACCCAGCTATCCCCCAATTGTCTTTCAATTCTTCTTGCCTGAAGCCGAGCACTGTGGTCCGCAGCCAAATCTTCAATTGAATTCTTTGACATTCCAGCATATTGTGTGATTGAGTGGAAGGTCGCATAAAGTGCTTGTAAAGCCCCGATATCCCCCCAATTAGCATTTCCAAGCTTGTTCCAGATCCTATCGATGGGAGAAATGGTAATTAAAGCATTATTTTTTATCCATTCAGCAGCACAACCATATACATCATTCAAATCCATTTCCAACTTGCTTACATCTCCTTCAAGTTTTAGGACTCCACCATATTGAGTGTCAACTAAAAGAACAAAAACTGAATTCAAACTGAGAGGAATATTGGATCTGCTGATGCTTCTTGCAACCAATACTCTTAGAGCAAAGAATAAAGCTTCGCCTAAAATTGAGAGACAAGGTTTACAGTCATTCTCTACTGTACAAAGGTTTCCAATATCTGACCTTAGAATAGCAAGTTCCAGAATATCATCCCACTTCCCTTGTGGATGCCTTGGGTTTTTGAGCATTACAGCTGTGGCACAAAGACCTCCCAGCTTCCCTTTCGAAATGGCTTTCTCAGCCTGATAAAATCTCAGGTTTGAATTATAGACGCAAGAAACATAGAAAGGCAAAGTTTCATCCTGACCCCAAAATGCCTCCCACAAACCTTTCACACTTGCATGTAAAAAATCCTCCAGAGCAAGATAAGCAGTTGCTTCCGCAGCACCAGAAGTCGAGGCATAAACAGCACTAGGCATACGAATCAGCTGCTGAAATGGAACTCCTCCCAACGCATAATCGAACTTTTGAAGATCTATCAACTCAAAAGGGACATCAAACGAAGGTTCCTTATGAGTTGAATTTTCTATTGTTTCTTCATACCACGTTTTAAGGTTTTCGGTCAGGCTTTCACTATCTACAAACCTATGGAGAAACTCTTTCCGGTCATGAAGCCTGCCACCTGAAGATATACTGGATTTTTTTGCGCCAGACTCCACAGATTCCTGGTCTGGAGATACACCTGTAGTGCCAGATAAAGGAGATTATGAACTCATTAGATGTGTTCCAGGAAATGCTGCACCAAGAACATAACATGAAAGTTCAAAGTCTACAAAAGAAAGAGCAAGCTCCTTAAAAGGAAACCAATGAATTCTTTTTGCATGTCAAAGAAAATAAATTAGGGAGGATATTATGCCATACATTAGAGAATCCTTAGACTACAAGTTACGGCCATGGCCATGCAACAAATATTAGCAGCATCTAAATCAGAACATCAATGGGTTAATGGTGCCAAGGACACATTATCACTATTAGTTTCTTCATCAACTAAGAATGATACCTCACACTCAGCACCCCTTATATGATTCCTGCAAGAAACATACGAACTATGTTAAAAGCCACTTTGTTATTGCTGCAGCCACTAATACTTGTATTTTATCTACTATTCTGCCAACTCAGCTAGAATGGACCTCCAAAAGGAGATTGGGCTAATTAATTCTCAACCCGCATCCAGTTCAGAAGTAAGAAAGCATAGATCCCACTCAAGTGCACACTTCTCTATTTTCACAAATCCGCATTCAGGTCTAGTTTCTGCTTTGGAGATACAGACAGTATGTTGAAAAGAAAATAATGGTCTGTTTATACAGGTCTAAGGGAGTTGGTATTCTAACATCCTTGTTTATAACAATATTGATGTTGTTCATTACATGTATGGTTTTCTGACCAATTTGAAGATTTTGTAGTCCATCTCAGACGACTTGATACATATCCATGAAAAGAAATAAGTTTAGCCTTCCTAATTTCACACCCATAATAATATTTACGCATTGCAATTTACACCAATAACTGCATATGATAAATAATATACACCTCTGCACCAATTTGCATTAGGTAAATAAGAAAAAATTAGCTCCATTATATAAGACGTTCCAATCACAAGTTCAGGGAGCTAACAAAATCCAAAGAACATATCAATATTATTTATAAAGACCAATTTCTCCAGAAAAAGAAAAGAGAGTAGACATTTAGCTTTCAGAGAGTGACTTGAAGTAAAAGCTCCATCAAAACATTTGCTATTTCTTTCCTTTAAACACCAAAAACTACTTGCAGGGATCATTTGTCATATAGCTTCTACCAACTCTTTCATACTATAGCTAAGAAGAGTGAAAAACTGTAAAATCTGATAGTCTCCGCAAAAGGTATTAGTTGAACTAGATGCATTTTGCTGAGGTGTAACAGTCAAAATTTTACCTTAGTAATACCAACATACAGATGCTGGTGCATTGACTTTATGAGGAGCATAAGTAGAAAGTCATTATACGACATGCAAAACTGTCATTAAAATGGTAATATAAAAGAATATCACTATAAAACATGCATAAAAGTTATTAAAAGATGTTAAAGTTATTCTCATAAGTCATATATCTCCTAAAATTTGGCAACCAAATGACTATAAAACTTAATAACGTCCAGGACAATATCTAACTTGATGCTCACAATGGCAAAAATTCTTCTCCACAAAACTGATACTTCTAAAATCAATATCCATGTCCTCAAAATTAAGAAACATAATTTATTGCACCTCAAAATTTAGTTGATCAAAAGCCAGGCATGAGACGTTAGGTTTAAAGGTTAAAGTTGGAGATTCATGATGCAGCCTCTTACCGTCAACTAATGAACCAAGTAAATTGCAATCATTAATCCATTACTATGAATCTTACTCAGGTAAATTTTCAGTTTTAACTGAATTCAACAACACCTATCACGACCTAAGAATCCAACATTCCTTTTGGAAATAAAGATACTAATATTATTACTCCCATTGAGTCAAATTTTCGATTTATGTCACAATAGTTTGATCGGCATGGATTTTAAGTTTAAAAGAACGGAAGACTTTTGGATCTTGCAGTCATAAACATGCCATAAGATTTTTAAACTTGTGTCTTAAACATTCCATGACATTTATGTGACTATAAAAGTTTCTCATCAAGGGTAAAATGATAAGTTTATAATTATATATATTTAAATATAGAAATGTGTTATTCTTTTTGGACCAGACTAATAAGGAATAGTATCTTCCAAGAGTACATAGTACTCATACAGTCTTCCTCAGAATTTAAGATTCACTCTTAGAAAAGGGAGAAAATGGTGGACTGTTCATGTATGCAGAAGTGCAATTGATCTTTAGCTAAGAGGCCGACATAGGAATATTTATTGGACAAATGGAGGAACATGGATAAGTACAAGACAAGCCAGCTTACGTGCATCTCATGACCGATGGGCTCTATCTAAAAGAGTGCGCTAATTTCATTAAAATTATTTTAAAAAATTGTCAACATATTTGTCTCATATTATTGTTGATTACAGATTTGGCATTTTCTTCCAGTTTTCACCTTTGATAACACGGATTCAGTAAGAGCTTTTTCTCTTCTTCTCATCTCACATTCACAGTTGCAGCTTTCTGATGTGATTAGGCAAAGAAGGAAGGGGGGGGGGGG
>NC_028646.1:76608289-76639828 GCF_001406875.1 Solanum pennellii | reverse complement strand
GGGGGGGGGGGGGGGGGATATCTAAAGAATGCTTCAAGCTTCCAATTCTCCAACATAAAACACCCGACTAAGTAGGACTACTTAGACTTTCTCCGAGTTAGTACCTTTTTCCATTTCCTCACAGATAAATAATTCACCCATACTTTCAATTTATAGATGCTAAGAATTTGTATGCAAAACTTCCCATTATCGTCTTGATTTTTGTTGTTTATATTGGTAGTTGAATGGAGAAATAAAGTTTCTTCTTTTCATTACTTTCTATTCCCAGTATGAAGCATTTACAAGAACAATTCTTCCAGCAAATGCAAATAAATGGGAGACAAATATACAAAGACAGTTAGTTAAACATAGTGCGGCCCAATCCCAACTCCAAAGACTAAAATCCAAATACAAGATCATTTGGTCTTTACAGTTCTTCCTTCCATCTCCTTTTTACCAGCTAACAAGAAATCCCCCCCCCCTTCCAATTTGAAAAAAAGAGCCTAAATTTAACTTAACAAGCAAAAACTACAAACTTTGAGCATAAAAACTGGAACTTTCAAGCAAATATCATAACCAAATTTTGCTCACTAAAAATCAAAGAACAGACCAAAACAAATTCAGTAAAACCCCAATTCAAAAATCAACTGTTTATCCCTCAACCAGTATGAGCTAAATTCAGTAAACTCGAGAAAGTGAAAGTCAAAAGTCAAAGAGTACCCAAATCTCTAGGGTTTTTACAAAGAAAATAAAGGAGAAACAGATTTATACCTTCCATTACGTTGAAAAATTCGAAATTGAACTGAAATTGGCTTCAGATCCTCAGCTTATTGCTCGGAAAATACCAAGTCTCCGATGAACTCTCCCATTTCCCAACTTTCTCTCTCTAAACAAACACTCTCTCTCTTATTGTCTGACCATAATAAAGAACTATAAAATTTATTCCGTCGTTTCATAAAGAATAACCTAGTTTAACTCGATACGGAGTTTAAAAAAATAAATAAGACTTTTGATCATGTGGTCCTAAATTAAAGTTACGTCAAATATATAAAATTGTCTTTTAATCTTCTAATTTTTAACATATCACATAAAAAGCTGTTATCAAAAAAAGAAAGAGATCATTTTTTTTTGAAACAGACTAAAAAGAAAATGAGGTATTTTTTTTTTAAACAGGGGAGTAATTAAAATATAAATATTCCATTTTATTATTTCTAGGTAATAAAATTATTTATTACTACCATACACTCGCTTTTTCTTTTTTTTTTCCTTGTAAGAATAAGAAAAAGAGAATAATTATGGGAAGCCTGCAGGGGTGAATTTTCGGTATTATTATAGTTCTGTGAGATTTCAAAACATTTGACTAATAATGACTTGTCTTTTGGACCATAGCTTTTATTACCTTTTTGTCTTGTACACGTTAAAAAAGGAAAAATATATATTCAAACACTAATTATATTATAAATCAGTTTTCTACATATTAATTAAGTAATTAATACTGCTATAAATATGCAAAATTTGTTTACATATAGTATTTCATTTTAGAACACAGGTAGTTCAATCAAATCTAAAATGAATATTAAATACAACTCTTACACATCAATTATCAAACTTTGTGTGGACTCTATTCCTGAGCCCTAACAATCACCATGTTATCACTGAATTAGCATAAAGTGTAGCAAATCACCTCAATACTCACCAATAAAGCAATAAGCTGGATGACAAGCTAGAGAATTTAACAATTTCCAGAGTCAAAAAGTTTGCATTAATAAATCATAAATGCAAAGCTATTAGAACTGAATTTGTCAATAAATAAATAAAAAGTAACAGTCTAGGTTCAACAAAGCTCTAAATATGAACCTTACAACTTTATCAGCCGAGGTACAAAACAAGATAAGACATTACAGACAACCAAATAAGAGAAAGAAACTGATTCAACCACCAAACGATAGAGAGCATTACATTCATCCAAAGGTACAGCGTAACAGGATAAATTTGTAAAAAGAAACCATTATCCCAAAGCTGACCCAGATCTGATGAATGTTTGGTCTTTTTTCAAAGTTTTTCTTAAAAAAACAACTTCAGGAGAGGGAAATCACTTGGCCATCATGACCTTAACAAACTCATCGTAGTTAATTTGTCCATCGCCATCGACATCAGCCTCTCTGATCATTTCATCAACTTCTTCATCAGTAAGCTTCTCACCAAGGTTAGTCATCACATGACGGAGCTCAGCAGCAGAGATGAACCCATTCTGGTCCTTGTCAAACACTCTGAATGCCTCCTTTAGCTCCTCCTCTGAGTCTGTATCCTTCATCTTCCTGGCCATGAGGTTCAAAAACTCTGGGAAGTCGATGGTTCCATTACCATCAGCATCCACTTCATTTATCATGTCCTGGAGCTCAGCTTCAGTTGGGTTCTGTCCCAACGACCTCATCACAGTCCCAAGCTCCTTAGTTGTAATGCAACCTATTCAAAACAACAATATCAGCATACTAAACCAGAAGGATCAAACTGACTGCATTTCTTTTCCAGTACAAACTTTCAAAAGAAGAATCATACGTAAAGTTAACCATACCAGATAATTCAGAAGGTTACATCCACGTGTGGGTTTTTTTTTTTTTTGGGGGGGGGGGGGGTTGACTAACTAGAGCCAATGTTCTTTTCTAGGGCCTCTATGTTATGACCAAGTCTAGAAGACACATCTCATATGCTATCTCACAAAGTCAACAGTAAGCAGTTTGATAAATAATTAAATCAAAAAACATAGTGCTATAATACACATATTTCAAACAAAATACATGAATCCTTTAAGATATTTGCATCTTTCTACTACACAAGCAAAACAAGATCCAAAATGTTGCATGTGCAAAGCCAGTTCTGAAGTGGTAACTGATTAAAAAAAAGACGGTCAACACATGTAACAGTTGGAATTCCCAAGAATACACCATCATGTAACACACAAACTATAGCTCTTCCTCAAACAGATATATTATATTTAAACCATCACTTCATCCCCAGCATCCCCTAAAAATTATATTAAATAAAATGGAAAAATGAAACAGCATATATTGGGTCATTTTGGGTAAAAGACATTGAAGTCCGTCAAACCAGATATTTAAACCATTATCTGCAGCATCTTATTTCTAAAAGATAAACTTTTTAAAACCATGGTGTCCAAACTAGCTTTGGTGCACCTCGAATTAATTCCACGAGAAACGTGTCACCTCCCACACCAACATCAAGTACCAAGTAACTCTGTCAATCAAGGCTAGGACAGACAGGATAAAATCACCTAGTGTTTGAATTTGAACATGAGAACTCATGATTCTCAACCCACGTCACTAATGCCAACGATTTGGCTTTATTAAAGTAAATAAACACAAGTAGTACCATTTTAAATGCTTGTAAACTGTAATATAGAATCTACAAGAGATCTATTCATACACGGCTACAATAAAGACAAAGAACCTACATCTACCATTTAAAGCAAGTTGATATCATTATCTATAAAGACGGAAACTTTGGCCCATATACAAGGTACATCAAAATCCTATTTTTTTCCATTTATCCGACTGAATGCTTCGCATATAATCCTCTGATTTGCATTTTCCCACCTCTTATAAACAAAAATCTTCAATATTTCTCAACTAGAGTGTAATAAATTAAAGCACTCAAAATTCAATTAACAAGCTTAAAAATCTTCCATTTTTTCTAATCGGTTACTATGATTCCTACACACCAAATCAACGAAGTTTCGACATCCACAAAATCATCATAATTGTTCCATCAAATCTAAAATCTAAAACATAGACTAAACATGAAGTCAATAAAGACCAGATCTGGAAAATAAAAAATGAAAAAAAAGCTTAGAATCTAACCATCTCCGTCCTTGTCGAATAGGCTGAAAGCCTCCTTAAACTCAGAGATCTGATCATCGGTGAGCTGATCTGCCATTTCTACAAAGAAAGAGAGAGAGGGAGAAGAAGAAGAAAGTTGTGGAATTGAGACAAGACACAAAAAAAATGGCTTTTTTTTTTTTGTTTTTTTAAGCTTCTCGCCTCTTCGATTACAGGGAAAACAGACTACTTTATAATCAAAAAAAAATTAGACTTTTCAATGGCTAATTATATCTAAATATAAAATACCTGTAAATTTAGCCGACTTTCCCGCTTTACCCTTCCCTTATTCTCATTTTTAAAAAAAAAAATAAAATATTACTACCTCCCAATTTAAATTTATTTTAAAAAAATTATGGTTGGCAAGTTTAAATTATTCTACTACAAAAAAAATACATTCTTTGGTGGTGTCGTTCGAAATATAGAAAAAGTCAGTTTAATATTTATATTTAAAAAATAATTTTATTTATGTATAAATCATATAATTTTTCATCGAAAGATTCTGGTGAATCCTTAAATTATTTCTAGGGAAAAAGAGTCTGATATACCTCTCAACTTTGTCATTTAGAGCTGATATACCCCTCAACTTTGTTATTTGGAGCTAATATACCTCTTGTATGAAAGTGCCTCATATATACCCCTACTTGTAAACAAATGGCTCACAAATATCCTTTTCCTCTAACGGAAATGAAAAAATAATAATTTTAATCTAAATTTTTATTATTTTTTTATAAAAAATATAATCCCATATGAGTAAATTTAATCTTCGTCAAACATATTTTTTTTGACTTTTTTTTGTTTCAATGACTAATTTATAATTATTATTTTGATAATCAAATTTATTTATGTTTCACTAATATTTTTGTAAAACTTATTGTAGATGACCAAATTTTTTCTTCGAATACGAAATTAAATTACAATAAATACAAAAAAAATAGTTTAATTTTTTTTTTAAACTAAGGAATGAAAGAAAAAAATAAAATAAGAATAAGAAACTCAAATAATTATAATAAAAGAAGTCAAAAAATAATTTATGCATGAAAAAAATTAAAATATACCTTGAACTTTGATAGAAGAATCAAATATACCCCTAAATATTTTTTTTAATAAATTAGAAGTAACAAATATAAATTTAAAACTAATTTTTTAACTTCCGTTAAATAAAGGGTATATGTGAGCCATTTTGTAACGGCAGGGGTATATGTGAGCCGTTTGTATAACGGTAAGAGCATATATGAGTCACTTTTATAACGAGGAGTATATCAGCTTCAAATGACAAAGTTGAGGATATATCAGACCCTTTTCTGCCTTATTTCTAGCTCAGTTCTTTAGTCATGAGACTTTGCCACTTAATCAACCAAACATGTAGAATAAGTCTATATTTGTTGTATATATACTATTTTTTCGGTCCACTTTCAATTGTTATGGTTTCTATTTTTAGAGTCAAACTATAAGAATCTTGACTAACATTTTAAGATGTATTTTTTTCATCATATTGATTTGCAATTTATAGTACTTTTCATATAGTTTTTCAATATCTAAAATTTTTTTTTATTTAAAATATCGAATTAATATAATCTAAAACTTTAACTTTAAAAATTTGTCTCCTTCAAAAAATGCAACATGACAGATAAAAGTGGATGGAGGGAGTAGTAGTGGTTCTATAGGAATTTGTTCCTCTTTTCTTTGATGAGTCTATTATTTTGTCCAATCATATTTTATTATGTAACTTATAAATAAGATAAGCATATGATTTTACAGTTAATATTGTGTAACAGGAGAAGCTTAGTGGAATCATTAATGTTTGTATGTTGTATATATGTTCATGCTTGCAACTGATTTCACTGTAGTATGTAATCTGTATGGTGTTGGGTGAGTTGCATGTGTCTCTGTTTGCTGGTTCACAATATGACAGCTACTTTTATATAAATGATACATGTTAGGGTAAAGGTAAAACAATGCAAACTCAAATATGCAGCTGATGTCTCTAATACCTGTTGAAATTTTATATTTTGTCTTTATGTTGTGTGTTGATTGTTGAAAATACAAGGCAGTTTTTGGTGAATCAGTGTAGACAGTGTGTGTCAAGCAACAGCTTCACCCATAACTTTACAAGTACTTTCACTCAATCAAGTATGGACTCTATTCCTGAGCCCTAACAATCACCAGTTATCGGTGCAAATTTTCTGCAGTAACTGAGATAGCTGCACTTACAGTCCTCCATCGCTGTCCTAAAGTGTGTTGAGCCAAATCACCCCAACACTCACCAATAACATAATCAAGCAATTGACAATTTGTAAGCTGCATGACAGCTAGAGACTTTTACAATTTCCAGCCTCAAAAAGTTTGCATTAACGAATCATAAATGCAAGCTATTAGAACTGCATTAATCAACAAGTAAAGAAAAAGTTACAGTCTTCGTAGATTTCGTTCAACAAAGCCCTAAATATGAACCAGACAACTCTAAGACTAGAGAAGACATCACAGACAACCAAATAAGAGAAAGAAACTGATTCAACCACCAAACACAGAGGTACAACCTATCCGGATAAATTTGTAAAAGGAAACCATTATCCCAAAGCTGACCCAGTCTGAAGAATGTTTGGTCTTTTTACACAGGTTTTCTTAAAAAAGCAAAACTTCAGAAGAGGGAAATCACTAGGACATCATGACCTTAACAAACTCATCGTAATTAATTTGTCCATCGCCATCGACATCAGCCTCCCTGATCATTTCATCAACTTCTTCATCAGTAAGCTTCTCACCAAGGTTAGTCATCACATGACGGAGCTCAGCAGCAGAGATGAACCCATTCTGGTCCTTGTCAAACACTCTGAATGCCTCCTTCAGCTCCTCCTGAGTCTGTATCCTTCATCTTCCTGGCCATGAGATTCAAAAACTCTGGGAAGTCGATGGTTCCATTACCATCAGCATCCACTTCAGTTATCATGTCCTGGTGCTCAGCTCAGCTCAGTTGGGTTCTGTGCCAACGACCTCATCACAGTCCCAAGCTCCTTAGTTGTAATGCAACCTATTCAAACCAACAATATGAGCAAACTAAACCAGAAGATCAAACAACGTATGCTTCTGACTGCATCTTTTACCAGTGCATACTTTCAAAAGAAACCAAATGTAAAGTTAACCATACCAGATAATATCACCTAGTGTTTGAATTTGAACATGAGAACTCGTGATTCTCAACCCACGTCATTGACCACTAGGCCAAGGATTTTGCTTTATTAAAGTAAAAAAACACAAGCACCATTTTAAATGCTTGTGAACTAATACAGAATCTGCAAGAGATCTACTCATACACAGCTACAATAAAGACAAAGAACCTATAACTACCATTTAAAGCAAGTTGATATCATTATCTATATAGACAGTAACTTTGGCCCACATTTAAAAAAATAATCAAATACTAATTACCGATACAGGGTCAAAGATTCACCATCGTTACAAATAAATAAAGAAGTTTTCAAAGTACAAGTGTTCAAGCAATACAATGAATGGTCATAAATCAAACAAAATATGCAAGTCACCTGAATCCAAATACTGTGGAATATTCCTTTCCATTGCTATGTTCAACAAGGATTAGTAATAGTAAGAAGCCAAATAGCCTATCCGGTATATCAAACTAGCATACATGCCAAATTGAGGAAGCGTAAAAGAGAGGAAACTAGGCGGAGGTTTACAAAAATAGAACTTTGTCTCGATATTTATTTTCCATAGGAACACCTAAGGAGTAAGTTTTACATGCCAAAAAGTAGATTGTTTATCTGTAACAAGTGAATCCCTTTTTCTCTCACTATCTCCACAATTGCTAAGAAAAATTCTCAAGAAATCAAATAGAACTTATTCTTGAAGTATAAGAACTCGTCGCACTGACAAATGCACAACTAAATAAGAAAAAAAGAATACTAACTAGTTACCCACGTCCTAAATGAACGAAACCAACTTGAACATCTATTCATTCATACACTAACAAAGAAAAAAAATGTTTCAGAAAAGAAACTCGAAGGATACCTCCTGTTCTCCCAATTTTCTAGCTATCCACATTTTCTTTTGAAGTCACTGGAACTTGAACTTGAGCCTGACTTGTGTGGTTTTCTTTCTTGACTACAACATCACCAGTAACTACACCTGTCTCTTGAGGCAACTCAACTGCAAGATTTGGCTTTTCGGTGGTAGTTACCTTATCTTCTTGTTTTACAACTTCCTGATCTATTTTGCCTGCATCAGCTTCACTTCTTCCAGATACAACAATTTTCTTGAGACTTGATTCGGAGTTCTTAGATGAGCTAGCTTCACGTGATTCAGTTTTTAATGCTTGTTGAAGGCTCGTGTTTGTTTTATCTATATCATTTTTCATGACTTGTTTCACAGCTGAGTCTGCCCCCACATCCTGTGAATGTAGAGAAGCTCCTTTTCGTTTGGATTCTCTAACATGCACATCATCATCAATTGAATCATGAAGGACGCGTCTGTCAGCATTCTCTTCAAGGGTCTGCTTATTAATCAAATCAATGTCTCCAGTTGGTCTTGGTTCAAGAGTTGGTAGTCCCATCTCATGGTCTTTCAAACTTGATACCTTATGAACTGGTCCATTTTTCGAACTCTCTGATTCTTCAGTTGCCACCTTAGCATTAGATGTCTTAAGAACAGACTCAGGACTCCTGGGAGAGGTTATACTAGGAGGAACTTCTTGAACTTTTGACACATTCAAGCTTTCTGTGGTCCTTGCTTTCTCTGCTGAAACAGGTGCCTCCTGTATATCAGAATTAGATTCACTTAGACTCATTTAAGATCCAAATAAATGCGAAGACATAGTACAGGTTGAACTATACTGATAACTCCCATGTTTCAACCCTAACATCAAAAGCTTTGAGAGCAAGAAAGGAATCAGAATTTGAGGTGTAACGGCTATTTTAGTCATATCTTAGCTATTCTTGTAGTTACTATAAATAGCTATATTTATGGTTTAATTCATTAGCTCGCCTTTGATAATGAATGATGATGACTGTCATAAGTAGGAGTATTGTCCCAAACCTCTTCAATTGAAGAGTTCGGAACCTAAATAAGCCACAAAAAAATAAAAGTGACCAATATAAGCCACTATTTAGGATGTAACAAAATAGGCTTAGTGGAAGAAAAAATTCCACTTTATCCAATATTCCAAACGTTTTCCGTTAGTCCATAACGAGTATATTTTAATATATAACGGAATTATTTCTTTCACTTTATAAAATGTAAGTTTTTCTTGCCCTTTGAAAATTGAACTTTTTCTTGCACTTTATAAAGCGGAAGAAAAACTTACATTTTACAAAGAGGAATATTTTTCAAGTTTTGCTCTCCTTATGATGCTTTTGTAGTGTTTGTCATACAATTATATTGATTTGACATATCATAAAAATAAAAAAATTATTACACTATGTATTTTTATTTTTTTAATTCTGGAAGCTCTTCCAAGCTCTATTTAAAGACATTCAGACATAGCACATTCAACATCTTTAGTTTTCTATCATTCTTCATTTTAATCACAAAATAATGTCTTCTTAACTAAAAGTTAGAGTTTCGATTTATTAGGATGGCGAAATTATACATGATGGAAATACCGTTTATTATAATTGTCCTTCCAAACACAATGCTAAATATTCAATTAATGTCAAATATCATATATTTCTTTCACCAATTTATAAAAGAATGGGGTATAAATAGTATTATTATGATTATAGTCGGAAAATACCTACTTCATTTTTATCACAAGGACAAGTAAATTTTGGAGAGTGACAAATCGTTGACCGACTTAGATCAATTAATAGATAATATATCTAAAATAGAATATACATATATTCAATATTTAAAGATACAATGAATAACGAGAATAACAAATACAAGGAAAAACTTACTGAAATAATTATAGCGAAAAGACAAGTATTAGTACATAGGCAAAATAGACTTAATAATAACATATTCGCCAGAATTTGTAGAAAATCTATAATAGCACAGAGAAAAACTATTTTTTATCTAGAAATACAAATAGAAAGTTTAGAATATGAACTTCAATACAATCTATAAATGAATAAAAAAGAATACGCGATAGATGAAAAAACATATGAAAACTATGATGGATTAAAAATAAAAATAATATTTTCTAATCTAGGAAGAAGATATAAGAAAACAGGTGACAATCCAAATTTAATGTTAGAAAAAGAAACGGTAAAACTAGAAGATAGTTTAACTGCTATGATAAGAATAACAAAAGAAAATGAAGAAATAGATAGGAAAACGGAAATCGAAAAAATAAAACAACAAGCAAAAAGGGAAGTACAACAATTAGAAGAAGTAAAAAATACTAAAATAATAGAGCTAGAAAAAGAGCTAGCAATATTAAAAGAAATGTATGAAATTAAACAAAGAGAAAAAGAATAAAAAACAAAATTAGCAAATGAGATAATTAAATACAAGAAAAATTGCACTTAGAAGACGAATTAGAAGAAAAAGAAGAAAACAGCCAAGATAATCTACCCGAAATAAGAATTGATGAAATAAACAATGATGATCTAGAACAACATTCGGAAACAAGCGAAACATAAACGGAAATTTTAGCAAATATAGATAATGCAAGGAATTTAGAAATAAATACAGGAGGCGTAGATATGGATGAAAAACCTAGCACATCAGGAGTAAAAAACCCAAAAAGTTCAAATCCGAAATATTATAATTAAAACTATGGACACTATGATAGAGAAAAAACTATATGGGATAAAAGATTGAATAAAAAATGGACACCTAAACCAATAACTGAACAACATAATTTTCTAGATTTATACTGTGTAGAAGATATAAATAAAGTGTAAGAAATAGTTTCATTATATATTAAATTATAAACGTTATGGGACTAACGGAAAATGTTTGGAATATTGGAAATGAAATTTTTTCTTCCACTAAGCCTATTTTAGTTACTTTCTAAAATAGTGGATTATTTTGGTCACTTTTATTTTTTTGTGACTTATTTAGATTCCGAACTCACAGAGTTTGTCACTCCATTCGTACTGTTTAACTAGTAGATAAGCACTAGAAAAAATAGGATTGGAGGAGAGAGTTATTTTCAGTCCTACCAGTATGAGACTATGAGTTACCAGTCGACTTTAGACATCACATTCAACCAGTTTAACAAAAGCATCACGAATTGTAGGATTGGATGAATAGTATGGTTGAGATTCAAAGAATTTGAGATGTATAATCTAAACAATATATTAGGTTAAATTGGAACATGATTTGTTTCCAACAGTTCTTTTGGCCTATATTTCATCACTTCACATCCAACTTAGTCTTTGGTTTTTATCATCATATGCCATTAAACATAATTGGATTAAGTAATGGAGAATTAAAAAAAGAATATCAAATTTAAATTATCTCAAATAAAGAAACATTTTTAAGAGAAAAGCTAAATAAAGTATATAAAACATGATAAAAACTAAGATCTTGGTATAATTTAGTCCAAATAGATTAAAGAATATGCATGATAACTCTGTTCATCTGTAAAAGGATATGCATGATAACTCTCTTCATCTTTAAAGAGATTAAAGAATATGCATGATAAAAGTTTTTGCAATTTATAGTACTAAATAGGACATATACTAATTACTTACTTCAGTGGAAGACTTCGAATCAATTGATGTCTGACTATCTGCTACAGGCACCGGAAGAGCACTTGCACTGCCAAAGACTTCATCGTGGTTTGATATCTCCAACTTTGCAACATCAAGCTCATGTTTGTCAGTTATTGCCTCCCTCAGCCGCAATTCTTTGGAATCTGCTGATGAAAATATTTGTTCCTTCTTCGGAATGGACTTCTCAATGTCTCGATTATTTGCCACAGGTTCCCTCTCAGAGGCATGCCCCGTTTCAGATTCTAGAAGCAGATCTGAAGCAATTGAGGAGGAAGAAGTATTTTTCTTAATTGAAGGAGGACTGGCATCATAAATAGGTTCCAAATGTGAACTCTCCTCCACTGAACTGCTTGTGATGTTCAGATCTGACACATTCGGCGAAGGATGCTCAGAGATGGTTTCAACATGGAACGTCGATTCCTCTGAACTTAATCTCACCACTACTTTGTCAGCAAAGATCCTTTCACCTACTTCTGATGAGGAGGAGGAGCTTGACTGACTACTGCATTTTTGTTCAGATGTTGCTGACTTTGAACAAATTTTAGACGGATCAAGTACTATGGAACTGGCTGCTGTTTCTTCATGGAATACATTTGGTACCAAATCATGATGATTTTCCACATTTGGTAGTGTAAAATCAGTGTCATCGAGTTCAATATCTCTCTTATCAGATGCACCTAGGACCAAACATTCTACTTCTTCGGAGGATTGGCTTCCATGTCCAATATCCTCGGTAGCATGCTCTATCTTAGATATCAGCTTTGGTTCCTTGAAGATATGTTCATCTGTTAGGTTTTTGCCTTCCAGTTCTTCATTCAGGTTCTTGTCTTCTACATCTTCCTCAGTGAGGTTCTTGTATTCCAGATCTTCAATTGAGCCCTGTGACTCTGTTTCAAGAACAGAACTTACTTTGGAATCACTGAGATCGCTGGGGTGCCTTTGTAATGGTGAATAACTTGTTCCTTCAGCAGCCATCACATCAGGAACAAAGTAAGGTCTAAAACGGGTATCTTTCTTGTTCAGCCCAAAGATTGAGGGCCCAACATTAAAACTTTCATGCCTCCTAAAAAATGTCTCTTTTGGTTGAGATGTGATAATCTCTTGATCGAAAGCGTCTCCTGTAAGATCAGGTTTTTCTTCACTTGGGTCATAAGGAAGATCAAATGGGTTCCGCTTACACCTTGGCAACAAAATAGATGGAGCTGATCCAGGGATAGGAGGCAGTCCAGGACCATAGTTATCATTAGGAAGATCAAAAGGGTTTTGTCTTGCTGTTGAAATGGGAGGCATGAAATCAACAGTTACCAAGTCTATTAAACTCTTTTCATCTGTAAAACTCATGTTCTTTCGTGATCTTCTCCTTGCAATAAGACTCTCCAATCGTTGATTCCTTTCTAGCTCAGAGGTTCCCAAGTCCATCAGATTTCTCTGATCCTCCTCCGTCCATGTAATAGCAGACTTTGGACCTTCTGTATCTCGTGTTTCCTCTTCTTCATCATCTTCATTCTCATCATCTGCAACTTCTACTTCTTCCTGGTCTTCAGAAACATCATCATCAGATTCATCATCGCTCTCGGAGGACTTGGTTGAACTTTCTGAAGGAGCATGAGAAACATCATGTGACAAACCGACAGGTTGGGGATTGTCTTCCTCTAAAAGTGGATGGAGCTCATCAAGCATTGGCATAATATCAGCTACTGAAGCATCTGGAGAGGAACTCTCTGCTCCATCAGACCCTGAATATAAGGCCTCCTCCCTACGTTTCCAAGGTGATCCGGGAGGAGAATCAAAATTAGCCCTCCTAGAATCAAAGGAATCAACTGATTTGTCATTATCAAACTCAACGCTCTCTTCATCAACCTTCGAAGTAGGAGAACACTGGTCCTCCGTAAGTTCAGCATCACTAAATTTGTCTTCATTTTTATGCTCATAAAACTCCCTTGCCACTTGCCCAGTAACTCCACCAACTAACACTCCACCAATTAGAGCAGAATGATCACCAAATCTTTTACCCCTATGAACCTCACTACGCGTTGATTGGTCTACTTTATCCCTCTCTTGATCACTATATCTCTCGGTGAAGTAACTATTGTCACTTTCAACAAGAATAGCATCTCGTGTTTCCAAAGGCACAATATGATCAGTTGTGTTTTCTTCCCATTCAAATACAGGTATATTAGGCTGACCATAACTTAGTAAAGTTCCAAGCAGTGCAGCAGTGCAAACAAGAATAGGGGAGACAGACACCAAGATTGAAAACACAAAAGGAAATGATCTGTACATAAATACCAAGAAACACAACACACCCACAAGGAATGGATGATTCCTAACTGTCCTATAACACACTTCAATAGTAAAGATTACAGCTTTCCTCATTTTAACTTCAATCTTTCACAACCCAATACCTAAAATGAAGCAACTTCCTCAGAAATGGGATCTGAATATCTAATTTTTCTTCACTGTACCCACCTAGTTCTTGTCAAAAATATGAACTAGAATCAATTCCCTTCTAGATCAAGACAAAGAATGAAAATCCCACCTTTACAAATCAATTCAAACACAATTATAAAATTCCTGCAAACAAACCCAGAAAAGATTTTCATATTGAATTAACAATAATAGATTAAACAAAGAGAATTAAGAAAAGAATATGCATACCAGGGTTGAAATATAGATCAATTTGAATAGTCCACAAAAACCCGTCAACTGTTTGGAAGATTAATGGATCATAGAGCTCGCTAATAGGGATGAAAATCCAACGGCAAAAATAGAGATTTGATATAATAATGGAGGATGATCATCACTCGTCGTTAGATTTGTTTGCCAACGCGTCTTGTAGTTTAGCTACTTATTTTAATAATAATAGTAGTAATAGTAATAATCAAGTACCCATTACCAATTATTCATGTTATCATTGAATTATTACATAAGAATTGTGAAGACCGGATCATCGTTATGTATTGTAGGGTAGATATAATGTTTGGCTAGATTATATTGTTTGTTGTTGTTTAGTAACATTTTAATTTTTCGGTTTGATTGTATTGTATTGTAATTTATAAATTTATTTAAATATCCTTAATTATTTGACTAGGTCCAAATAATTAAGGTAAAAGGTAAAATAATATTTTGAAATATTAGGTAAAGATATAATTGGAGAAAGAAATTAAGTAACTATGGGAACACACCAAATTGGTTGTTCCATAAAATAATGGTTTTCATTATTACGTAACAACGAAATTTAACAATACTGTATAATACATTTTAAGTAACAATCAAAACAAAAATTGTAGGTATATGAATAACAATGATCCAAAGACTGTGTTTCGAAAATATTAAATCATTGTTATGCTAAAATCAATAAAGAAATAAAAAAGTAGGCATGTTTTTTGCCATTTGAAATAAAATTAAGAAAATAAACTATGTCAAATAAATTTTAAAATAATATTATTATTGACTTTCAAAAGACGAGATACATTAATAGCTATTTGTAAATTATATTTGTGAAAGCTAACATATGAATCGGATGTTTATAAATTGCATTTGTATGACTTGATTTATGTAGACAATTAATAAAATGATTGTGTTTCTTAAATGTTTTTTATTGAAAAATTATTTTTAATATGTGATTTAAGCTAACATTGTCTCTCATATCATCATCATTTACCCCAACTTACTGTAGATCGTATTTGATCACATACTGATTTTTATTTTTATTTTCATCGATTTTCGAATACTAAATTTCTTATTTTAAAAAAATAAAGTAGAAAATTACACAACAAATAATTCACATCATTTTTTTAATTAAAAAATGGTACTCTGTTTTGCTAATGTTTAAAATGAAGCTTTCTCTTTTAGCCTATGGTTTTCGTCTGAAGTTCCATTCAATGTCCTAAATTCTTCAAGTTAACAGTTATTTTTTGAATACATAAGTTTCATAGCATTCTTCTTGTTCATAAGTTTGTCGATATGTCGATATCGATAAAGCGTTGACAAGAAAATCAATAAGGCGTCGTAATTTGCTGCTCATTTCACAGCAAAAGTAGCCAACAAGGACATCCTCAAAACATTTCAGCCATAATCACATCAACCATAGTATCAGAACACACTGTAGGCCTCAACAAGAAAAGGCAAGCCTTTGAAATTTGGTAATTTCTGCCTAGTTGTCTCTCATTCTCTTTTTTTTTAAAATACAAACATGGTCAAGACATGAAATACATAGGAATCTAAAAGTTGAAATGATGATCTAGCTGATCCAACAACTAGTTGAATACAATCCTATGCAAATGGATTTCCGCCAATAGCAGCAACTTGACCGTGTGTCGGCACATTCCTGCACAAGGAACAATCTAGTTAACAGTTAAGATAATGGATACAATCCAGAACTGCACTATACAGAAAGCAAACTCTTCAAGATTTTTTACACTATCCAACATGCATATTTATGAGAGCTTGCATTAGTGGACTGCTCATACAAAGGATCTCTTTGATCTTTCAAACAATGGGCACACATTGAATGAAATGCTTTCTTTTTATTTATACTGTTTTCTGGAAAGATAAAATATCTAATAATAGCTCCATTTTGTCTAATGAACGAGGAGATGTCGTGTATTGATTCATGGGTGATTGTTTGGGCACGACTCCACTACTTCCCTACCAACATTGAGAAAACAGATGTTTTGGCTACTCATTTAAGTGCAGTTCAACTAAGCTTCTGTCTAACGAGCTAACCTTAAAGTTGAAGACTTGCCAAATTACCACAGTACAGATTTCACTCAGAGAGTGACTCCTCAAAGAATATATAATACATCTGTATCTAAAAAAGACTCCTCTTTGAGTGGCATCTGATAGGATTAACCAAATACACTTACAGGGGTAAATTTCTCATCCTGTGGCAATTTTCATATTACCTTCTTCTTGTCTTTAGGCATGCAAATACTCCTAAAAAGGTAGTTTCCCTTTCTCAAGTTATCTGCTTTAAGAAGGCATCCACACATCACACCAAGCAGCCACAAAACACACATACATATTTCAGCAACAAAATCTTCCAGGCTTTCTTAAGCACCTCCTTGTTGCCAGTTCTGCCCACTCCATGCAATACAATTTTATTTGAGAGATACCAGCCCCACTCCCTCCATATAAACTCAACACCTCTTTCTCCCAAGGAAAATACCAATGCGGGATGGTCTTCCTAAAATTTTATCTCACATGCTCTCAGTCATCCCATTTCAAGGGGACCCCACATGATGCCCCAATCATCCAGCTTGAAGTGATTGGTGCCGTGGATAAAGACTAAGCACTTGCAGATACGTGTTCTCCAAGGATGTTCCCCCAAAATATACACCTCTATAGAATTGTACTCTAGTAGCACTAACCCACATTATATCTAGTGCATCTTCAAATCTTCTATTCCTATATGTATTCCCCCTTCTACAAACTCACTCTATAAGAATTATCCCACCCTACAACCATATTTTGAAAATGGCAATCTGCCCCACCTTAGAACAATTAATTATTCTTCTGATCCATATTTCGTAGATATTACCCTTCCATAAATATTCTCCTCTTGAGAAAATCTCCACGATTCCAGAAGTGCTGCCTTGAAGGTGTGCAACTAGAATTCAAAACCCCCATCAAGTGTGAACCAATCATATGTAAACCTGACACTGCTTCAAACCGCAAACCATACCGCCTCAGATAGATGCTGAAGTTCTTTTTTTTTTTTTTAACAAAGTGATAAATTACATAAAAAGAGGGCAAACCCCTACCCCCACCATACAAAGTATACCAGAAAGATAGAAAACATTACAAAAAGTGAGGATGAAGTCGTATTTCCTCTTCCATCACCATCTATCTCAAGCCCCTCAAATTCTCCATCCATCAGCCTATCCATAAGTCTGTGTAGTCCCTTAATCCAACACGAGATTCTAAAGGATACAAGGGAACACGTTGTTCAACTCCTCTCGAACTTCGAAAAAGCTTTCGAAATCTCCAAAATGAAGGAACAAAGAAAGATTCTTCTTAACAGAATCAGTATCAACTCTAAGACCTGCATAATCATTTTAACCACTATATATGTCCCTGCAATTAGATTCAGCAGCCAGACACTTATCTACCACAAAAAATCTGGTGACAACACGAACTGTCACTAGATTAACTCGGCCTCTAACAATCCCCATCTACTTCTTGTATGTTAACTGTACTTTTGTACTTTTTATCATAAGCAATTCAACAGCACCAGCATTCTTGTGGAGACACAAAATTCTCACCAGACAGCAGATATCATATAATCCCAAAATACACACACAAGAACAAAATAGCAATTAAGTGGAAAGCCTGTCAAAGTGTCAAATATGTTCAAGCATCTTCATAGTAGAGGACCTGTCCATTATGTTATATCTAGCAAGTAGAGAGCTAATATTTCTGGTGAAATAAGATTTCACAAGAAATTTTTTGCATATTGGTTACAAGGAAAATGGAAAAAGTAGAATGACTCACGATATTTGATTGCCAGCTGGTTGTGAGGAAACAAATAATGTTCCTACAGAGAGAGGACATATTTGAGAGGCTGAAAGTTTGACAGAAGAAAAGACTTCTTGAAAAAGTAAACATCACATACCATGCTGTCCAGCAGGACCATAAGCTGTTGCTGGGTTCTGAGGAAACCAAGATTCGGTCACACCACCAACAAAAGAAGATGACATCCCATCACTTGGCAATGCAGCCTGTAATGAGCTCATGTCCCAGTACTGCGGCTAGAATAAATGATTCACATTAGGATGCATCAAAGGAACAGTCTTTTTTTTAGGAAATCAAGTTTTAGAAGACATTCTGTGTGTGACAGTCCCACATTGCTTGACGGTACAGGGTTATTGTCTTCTTACATTGGTTTCCTCATGAGCTACTTTTGGGCTTGAATCAGGCTCAACGTCTACTTCATTACATGGCATCAGAGGCAGGCTCAGAGAGAAAGGGGGGAGGGGGTTAGAGTTTTTGTCTCCTTACATGTTTTTGGACAATCCTTACCTCAAGAGCTAGACTTTGGGATTGAACTAGAACCACCTAAGGCCTATTTTCTTTACAATGTGGCCTGAAATTTAGCCTAGATTCCTAGTGTAAATATCAGATAGACCATTTGCAGTACAACATAGGAAGCCTCCTTTAGTATTTAAAGGAAGCAATTGACCCCTAAAAGTTCATCTTTTTTCTTGGAGGGGAGTGCTGTCAAGGGAAATTTTTCTTGACGTAGATGGACCAAAAACAAAATGTCAAATTCTCACACTATATTTTTCAGAAAACAATATAACGAAAAATGTGATTTACCATATTGCTGCATTCCATGTCAGCATCGTAAGGGAGATCAAATGGGTTGTTGGACTTCTGCTCATTTGCATGTGAATGCACTCCTGTCTGTTAATAAGAACCTTATGTGTAAGAAGCAGGAAATAGCATACTGATATCTAGATGTTTAAAAGAGTGGCCACGCAGGAAAGCACAGGTGAGAGAATTAACTGACCGCTACAGGAAGAGTGGACAATCCAGAGGATGAGGCACTGACATATGATGGAAAACTGGTAATAGGATATCCACTATCCAGCACAGCTCTTTGAATTTGACCTGTCGCTACATTCTGCGGAATAGAAGTCTTTAAAAGCAAAGGGCAGAAGCAAACTCATAAATTTTAACCATACTAGGAAGATAATTACCTCTACTCCTCTTAAGCCCATGTACTGATCATCAACTAGATCATGGTTCATTACAACTTGTTCCTTACTATTAGGCAAACTCTTGAGAGCTAAGTGGTCATTAGAAACATCAAAGGCACTCCACAACTGCCAAAGACGAGTAAATATTATCCGACCTCATAAATTAAAGGGTTTCACATCAAAATAATAATAAATTAACCAGAAGTTGTCAAAAGATGATTTTCAACTCATAAATTGCTTATGCCACTTCCCAAACTCAATAAGAGTACACTTACGTCAGTACTTCTTGCACTTGGAGTTACTTCAACATTCAGCACACCTCCATGAAATGGAGCAGGCATTGATAAATCTAATGCACAAGCAGTGGAGTCTCTAACGGCTGGCCCATGAGGGGCAGATTCCATAGGTGATGGCCATTGCATGACGGAGAAAGTTGGGTCCGAATTCGATTGAGAATCACCCTTTAATTGAATCTTGTTGGAGGTAAAGTTATTACTTCCAGTGAATGTCACGTGCTGAGGCACATCAAATGTTGCCCATCCATCATCCACATCCAATGACTTCTCAGTGACCAATTGTTGCTGTGTCGTTTCAGGTAAAATGTCAAAAGAATTATGGCCATAAGCAGGTGTTGGTGCCAGGGTGAACTGTTCGATGCCTGTTGTTGCTGCATGCCGCTGCATATCAAATGTTGCCCATCCTTCATTTTTGGAAGTGACTTCACATGATGGTTTTTCATCAGCACTTGCAGCTGAAGGCAGGTTTGGCACCTCCGAGAAAAAGTCCAAAGATGAAGGTGGGAGAGTGAGCGATGGTTGATGTGAATTACCAATTGGACCAGCAGAAACGGATGGCTGAAATGATGACACTGGCAGACGAGACTTTGTTGAAACTGAAGGTGGAGCGTTTTGAGGAACTGAGGGAGCATTGAATAGATCAGGGCCATCTGGATTTCTGGGTCCCGATGATCGTGGCAAAGAGGGGAAAGTTGACAATTTACTAGAGTGAGTCTCTATTGTTTGATTTGATTCTGAAACAGCATCCGCTAAACAAACAGAATTTACAGACTTAAATGACAAGGAATTGCTGTCGAACGATTCAAAACTTCCAGAAGATGCAGTTCTCTGATTCAACAAATACCATCATGTCAGTTACACAAGGAAATGCTGCAGTGAAAAGAACAAGGAGCCTTCTTCTATAAATCAAATAGAAAGAAATCTGAGTTCCACTTGCATGATCATAATATCCAAATTACATTTCATCGATCATGAATTTAACATGCTCAATGATTTATCTTCCATATGTATCATAATCGAGAACAGAAACCCTTTTTGAAAAAAAAAATTAAAAAAATATAGTAAACCCAAGAGATATGTTCAGTAAGTCTTGACTATTCCACCTCGCTAAAAGCTTCTGTAAGATTGTCACTTCTCAACTCACAAGCAGATGATTGTCAAGTATTATGCCCATCACATTTCCTTTTTTCTTTTATTTTTATGAAAATGGCTATTTTCTTGAGTGACCTTTGGCACCTCCACCTAGAAATCAATCTATTATAATATGTTGAGATAAAAATGTTAAAACTCTCTATATTCTGCCCACATGCTTTGCGAAGGTTCATTGGTTGTTCATGGACAATGAGGGGCCCCTTTTTGTTTAGCTTGGAGAGTCATATTATCATGCCCATTTATGACATGTAAGGACTAAACCAGAAAGAGAAGAAAAAATTCCTTAACAGCATATTCTCATTAGTAAGGACACTATAACCAGGAACTCAAACAGAAAGAGGAGAAAAAGATAACTTAACAGCATGTTCTGATTAATAAGAACACCCCTAATTCAGGGCTTGATATGCTCCACCAATGATTAACCAAGTAATTTGAAGTTTAACCTAGCTAAATAAATAAAACTTAAATGACCTGTGCTCGTAATATTCTTCCAGCATCTTTCTTGACATGCCGTACATCTTCGTATGAAATATCCCTTGAGGTGTCACTTAAGGGACTTCCGATGCCTCTCTGAAAGTTGGGGCTCTGTGCGACAGACCTGAATGGATCACCACCACTAGACACAGAGTAATCTGAAGCTCTGGGATTAGATCCTTCATTACCAAACCTATCATCATACATATGATCACTTAAACGACTAGGACTCAAGAAACTCGACACCTTTCCTTCGTAAAGTCCCCGATCTGATCCTGGCTTTCTAGTGAGTGCTGGTGCATTTTTCCCATAACGTCGTTCTTCATACTGAAAGTCATATGGTGGACTTTGAGAATAGGAATGATAAGAACTTGCTCTCCTCATATCATCGTCGTGGTTTCTCAAGTTCTGACAACTCAATGGATATTAAACACATTAGTCTGGACCCAGTGCTGATTTGAATATTATGACTAAATCATAGCTAGAAGTTTCAAGTAATGTTCTAGTCTAAAGTACTGCATAGACAAAATATTACTCCAGATATAGTACCTGGGTATCTCTAGGAGGTCTATCAGAGAACTGCGCCCCAGCATATTTTTTATCAACATAGACAGTCTTTATAAATTCCCTCACTTTATCAACATTGCTGATGAAAAAAGAAAGTTAGGATTTTGTATCTTGAAGTTGTCAATTTACCAGGAACTTATAATCTACTAATAGTAACTTGCTAATCCAGTACCTGTTATTAGGAAGCCACTGACTTTGAGGGTCCCAACTTTTTAAATATATCTCTCTGGCCCGCTGAAAAAATAAATACAGGACAGAGAATTTTAACTTCAAAGTGAAGAAAAACCAGCAATTATTTTTACCTGTTTTTTAATAGGTAAAGAGTACAATATTTTCACCTGATTACCACCCTGTTGAAGAGCTTCCACTTCTTGGGAAGTAAACTTAGACATGGAAACTGACTTCACACGGTGAGTAAACTCACGACTGCAATGATACGATGAAACATTTTAACTTCCACATCCTGATGTACAGGACTTCAAGTTTACGAACATAGTAGAAAAAACATCACAAACAGATACGAGAGGAACTTAAAATTTTACTTTACCGCTGTTTTTATTCGGACAATGCTTAGACAACGAATTTAGATGAACATCACTAACCTGTTGCACCCTCACCTGATAGTTAAAAAATTAACACAAGGATGGACCTTTTCCTTTTTATGAAGTAATAAGAAAAAGGATGGACATCTTCTTATCACAAAATGCCAAACTAATTTTTCAGAACATTAGTCCAATAGATTTCGGACAGATTGAATCCAGAAGTAGCTAAAATTAACTACTTAGCTGCATGCATATCAGGTAAAATTTTGGCATATGCATTCCGCTGTAGTTAGAACATAGAAGTGCCAATGCATTTTACAATCCTGAAAAGAAGAAACCCTCTTGAATACCCCCAGCAGCTTTACCTACTTTATTTCTGGACTGCGCTGAAAGTATAGAAATTGTACAGTATAGACATAAAGAGGAGCAAGACCCCTCCCCCCCCTCAAACCAGGTTCCCGTACACCTTATATGACTAAAGATGTAAAGAGCATGCAATATGATACACTTACTGTATTCCGCTGCATGTCATGCAGACAAAGGTCCAAAAGTTTGTGCACACATACTGGGGACCCTGCACATCGTAATAAATGCAATGATTGATTGATTCAAAATGAAAACGAGAGCTAAATTTATTGACTAAAATAGTGAACAGAGGATAAACAGATTGGTGACATTAGCTTTTCTACTGTTCATATCAAGGAACTACTCCTCCAATCCTTTTCCCCGGTAACCATAGCTAATAAATTTGTTCCAAATTTTTGTCACTTCAGAATACCAAGGCAGCATTATTTATCCTCAATTTCACTCTTACTACTTCACGAAGGCATATAGTCATTGATTACCCATTTAAGAAAGAGATAAGAGTCAAATACCCCTTATAACTAATATGAAGCAAACAATATGAGAATAATTCTAAGAGGTAAAACAGCACTGATGCATATGTACATTCTACTGGGAAATTGGCAAGAGTGCAATATATATCAATCATACAACCCATCCCGAAATTTGTTTGGGTTTGACTTGATTACATGAACCTCGTATACATTATACTTGATTCTGGTTCATTTCATTTCAATACATAAAAAAATCATCTTTTAGTACAAATTTAACGGTCCAAGAAACTTAAGGTCCTCTTTTTGATAAAGAACTTAAGGTCCTTCAATTCAACACTTGTATCTACCCTATTCACGTCCAGTTCATTCTGGTATTAAAAGTTCTCCTTTAAAGACAAAGTAGAGGTTCTCTTAATGTCACACTTAAACTACCGTATTCACCTGTATTTCATTCATTACTTAAATCTAATCTTTTAACACAAAGTAGGGGTTCTCTCAAATACCTACCTTTCTCATCCCCTTTTCATTCCAATACAAGAGCTTGCATTTTTACCTTATTCATATCCATCTCGTTCTAACAATTATATTTTCAAACAAATTAAAAGTTCTTTAAATACAATTCCCTAACAACAACAGAATGATGAACTATTAAACAAAAATAAAATAAAAGTCAAGTTGAAAATTATAACAAAAGAGATTGAGAAATGAATAGAATAAGAGACCAAGCTATTGCAGTTGATGCATTTGCGATTTGGAGGGAGCTTGAGAAGCCCTCTTATTATCTTCTCGTTCCTCTCTTCTTCTCTCCTGCTACTCATGCTTCTAGGTTTATTTCCCCCAATTGAAAAATTGAATTTCCCCAAACAATTTTGGGGGAAATTGATTGGAAAAAACTAGGGTTTTAAGTATGGATTTTGAATTTTGTCCAAGGAGGAATGAAGAGAGAGGCATGAAGCAGCTCTCTCTCTCTCTCTCCACCTTCAGATTTCAACTTGAGGTTCTTTTTTTTCAATACTGCTGTGATGTGATGTGGTGTGGTCTATATTCAAATTGCTAATCATTTGTTTTTAAAAAGTTTTTGTCATCATATGTTGTAAAAAAAAAAAAACATAAATAATACATCCACTTTTTAATCTGACATAAAGAATAACAATTTTCTCTATTTCAAAAAGCCTAGTTTGATTTAAAATGAAATTTAAGAAAAAATAAATTGTCTTATGATTTTAAATTAAAGTTAGATAAAGTATATTAAAATGTCATTTAAAATATATTACGTCGAAAAAAAAAGAGATCATTTTTTTTTAAACAGACTAAAAAGAACATGAGATTATTTCTTTTTTAACGAAAAAAATATTAATATAATAAATTATATAATAGATAAAAATATTTTTTTTAATTTGTGAAAATGAACAAGTAATTAGAAACAATTATACGAAGGATTTTGCGGCAACTTGAATGGATGGAGTAATAAGGGAAACTTACATAAATATACTATAATAACAAAATATTTACCATTTATAGCAATAATATTTCTTTTTCACTTGATCACTTTTAATTCATTTATAATACAAGTTTAATTCATATTACAAAGAACAATTTTTTATTCATATGTAATACAAATTTTAATGATAAATAATTCATTTATCACACATTTTAATTCACTTATAATACAATGTGTCAAACTTTTACCAAACAAACATAATATATTTTAAAAAATAAGTATAATTAATATATATTGCATACATAATTCACTTTTAATACATATGACAGATTTGACATAATATTGCTATAAATAGTAATAAATAAAAAATATTGCTAAAATCAGTAATTATTCATTAAAATGTATCAACTTATGTAATTTTTCCGAGTAATAAAGGGATATGGCCCAACAAGTTTTGTCGTGTGTGAGAGAAAAGGCAAAAATGGCTCTGGTCTAGTATTTAATTTTTAGCCATCTTTTGCCGTATCTGAAATGTTAGTTTTAAAAAATAACCTAGTTTCAGTTATAGATATAATTGAGATCCACTTTCAAACTTTAGGAAGTTTGGCCTCTTCTTTTCTTACTACGAACTTGAGGCATAAAAGATCGGGAAACTTTTATATATGGTCACTTAAAAATAATTGATTACTTTTTATAGCTATAGTTTGATAATTATAATTTATAGCTACATGTTATATGGAGGAAAGAGGCGAGCGAGATTGGAAGAGAGAGGAGAGAGGCAAGAGAGGGGGAAAAGAGTGGGAGAGAGGCGAATTGTATATGTATATTGGTTAGATAATTGCATAATATACATATGTATTTGTATATATGTCAAGAGAGATTGGGAGAGGGAGAAGAGGGGCGAGCGAGACTAGGAGAGGGAGGAGAGAGGCGAGCGAGATCGAGAGAGAGAGGAGAGAGGCAAGCGAGAGAGGGCAGAGAGTGGGTGAGAGGTGAATTGTATATGTATATAATTGTATATTATACATATACATTTGTATATAGGGCAAGCGAGATTGGGAGAGGGAGGAGAGAGGCGAGTGAGAGAGGGAGGAGAGTGGGAGAGATGTGAATTGTATATGTATATAGGTTAAATAGTTGCATATTATACATATGTATTTTTGCACATTCTGGCGAATTATACATATACAAACATGACTAATTATACAAATTTGAAGTCATTCCATGTAATTAATGTATAATGTTAGTCGATGGTGGTAATTATAGCAAACTATAGTTATGATGAGTAATTGAATAATATAAGTTTGTTTTGTTGCATAGTTTTCGCTAAAAAAACTTCGGACTCGACCTGTTTTGCATTGCCTTATCTAACTAATGCTTTAAAAGGCGAAATCATGTTGGCGATAGTAGTGATATTTTCGTTAAGCCATGTAATATAAAATTATAAAATGAAATTAAAGTTTTGTTTGGACATGCAATATGGAATTTTTGTGTTGTATATTTTTTCATAAAAATAAGAATCTCATAAGGTATAAAACTATTAAAGTAGTCCCAACTTTTATTCAATCATTATTTTGGTTCAATCTTAACTCATTTTAAATTTCACTTAAAATCTGAATTTATTGCTTGTGGTTTATACTTTAATTTTTTTTCCTTTATATTCACGTTCTTGAACCAGGAGTCTATAAATTAATACACCTTCCACCGCATCAATTTGATTTGCTCTATTGTTCAAATAGATATAATTATGAGTTGTAGTGAGTATAAAACGGTAGAAGTAATGAATAGTGTTGGAGTGAAGAAGAGAATAAAGTTATTACTCAACAATCGGTTGGTGAGAGTTAAAGTAACTATATGTTGGTGAAAATAATAAATTTAAAAAAGTAATGATGTGATTAAAATTTTATTTACATATAAAAAAAATTGTTAGTAAATATAAATGTGGGGTTGCCTGAATAAAATATAAACTTGTAGATCATCTTTTGTATTTAAAAAATCTCATAATTATTTTCATATTGCATGACCAAACGACTGCTTAATCTTTTGATTAGGATAGGAGTCCCGTGGCATTTTGTACAAATCATCGTTGGCTAACTATATATATGCATCTTCAAAGCACGAACCTCACATTTGTTCGAAATCATAACTAAGGAAACTGTGTAAACATTAATTATAGTAATTATTATGTCGAATCCGCTAATATTGAGAGAAAGAGCTGGAGAGCGATTATTTATGAAGGAGTTTATACTAAGTACTTATTCAATACAAAAATAATAAAAGCTAAATCTTGATATATATGTTTCATATCATTTGAGGGTACATATAATGTAAAAAATAACGTACATCACTCATTTGGAAATGGTTCTTTCATTTTATTATATATTTTAGAGGAAATGCATAATTACCCCTTGAAACTTATACCTTTTTTTCAAGTAGACATCTTAAGTTTGTGGGGGTCCTATCACCCCACGAAACCATCCAAAAACACAATAAATATATCATTTTTTCAACATCAGTGCTCTTAATCGAAGCGCCAACAAAGGTTAGATTTTATCCTTACTCGTTCATATTTTAATCCAAACCGTAAAAAAGTTTCAACTCATTTCACTCTCACCTACCATCGTCTCTCTCTTCGACTGATCAAAATCCTAAGAATTTTTCTAAGACGAAGCTAGTCGGAACATTGCTGGTCGAAATTTGTTGAATAGTGGTGTTGGAACGAAGAAGTGAAGGCTTATAGGTTAGTTAATCTTTGAAAAAAGTTTACTTTACATTATAAGTGAATTTTGTAGTGATTAGTAGTTAGTTTACCGTACATTATTTGATGTGTTTTTTGTTTGTCGTCATGTTGTTGTTGTGTATATTACTCATCTGTATTATTGGGAAGTTGGGTTGTTGTTGCCGATGTTATTGTTGTCGAATATTGTTGTTGTTGTTGAATTTTTTTGTTGTTGTCGAATGTTGGTTGTGACTTTCATTAAATCAGTGTTCTAACATCTATTTGTAATTGTGTTTTCAGGATTTCTTACAATGTCATTTGTTCTTATAACTTTGAGATGGTATCATGGGGGAAATAGTGTTTGGTCCCCCATCTGATTATGTTGGTGGATCTGTGACTGAATTCTTGGAAGTAGACACTGATCAAATGTCTTACTTTGGATTGAAAGGCTACATAAAGCACTTAGGATATACAACAAATTGTTCCTTCTTTATTAGATCTCCAATCGATGGCTTTTTGGTTGAAGTTAAAAGTGATAATGTTATTGTGACATTTCCTCTATGTTTAAAAATGGGGATAGAATGAATATTTATGTTTGTCATGAGGTAAATGAGCCAGAAATTTGTTTCATTGGCTTTGGATTATGTCACCCATATGAGGGACAGTGGTATAGGTGGAAAATCTTTTACATCTTTTAATGAAGTTGAGTCTCCTAACCCTAATTTTGAATCTTTAAATGATGAACCTTCTAGTCCTCCTTCTGAACATTTCAACCCTTCATCACAGCCTTTTAATCTTGTTGGTGAACCTTCCAAAACTTTATCTCAGCCTTCTAATCCTCTTGGTGAACCTTCTAACACTTCTTATCAGCCTTCTACTCTTACTACTGAACCTTCCAATCTAAGTATAGAAAGTTCATATGATGAATCATATGAGTTATCATATTCTGAATCAGATAATGAATCAGATGAAAGATCTGAAGTTTATAGTAGTAAAGAGAGTTTAGGTAGTGACGTTCATGAAGAGTATAGAGATTTCAGGGCTTCAAGAAAGCATTTCAACAGGTAAAAGTAAAATTAGGGGTGGACATTTGATATTTCGGTTCGGTTTCATTTTTTTTTCCGATTTTTTATGTTTTCGATTCTTGTAAATTGTGTACCGAATACCGAATCAAAATATTTCGGTTCGATTTTTATTAATTCGGTTTGATTTTTCATTTCGGTTTTTTAATGGGCCTGCTAAGTGGGATAGCGGCTGGACGCCGAACGGCGGCTGCTGGCGGCGTTTGCTGCTGAAGCCTGGCGGCTGCTGCTGCTGCTGGAGCCTGGCGGCTGCTGCTGCTACTGCTGGAGCCTGGCTGCTGCTGCTACTGCTGCTGCCTGAAAGAGGAAGAGAAAGAAGAGGAAGATGAAAGAGGAAGAGGAAGTCAGGAAGATGAAAGAGAGGAATAGGGTTTCACAAAAAGTTTTTTCTCTTTTTAAAAGATTATTTAATTATTAATAATTATTAATTAATATAATATAAATTATAGTATAATATTTTGGTTTAAACCGAAATACCAAAAACTAAAATAATACGTACCAAAAACCGAACTGAAATATCGAAAAATACAAAAAAGTAAATCGAATACCGAATCGAAACCGAAATTCTGAAAAATTTCGGTTCGGTTCGGTGTTTCGGTTTTCCGATGTTTATGCCCACGCCTAGGTAAAACAAGAGAACTAGAGGCACAACTACAAAACAAGTTCATACTACTGAAAAGGGCCCAGATGTATGATGAAACAAATGTTGGTGTTGACACCCATTTTGACCCTCCCTGATAGGAACTAATTCACGAGCTTCTTAAATTCCAAACAATTTAAATAATAAGTTTTATAAAATTTTAAGAAAATATATAAAGTTACNATATATATATATATATATATTACATAATTATGTATATAATTAATATATTTTAGGGAAAATGTACAAGTACCCCCTCAACCTACGCCCGAAATTCCAGAGACACACTTATACTATACTAATGTTCTATTACCCCTTTGAACTTATTTTATAAGTAATTTTCTACCCCTTTTCGGTCAACGTGGCACTAACTTGAAAAAAAAGTCAACCAGCGTTTGACCCACAAGATAGTACCACGTAGGCCAAAAAGGGGTAGAAAATTATTAATAAAATAAGTTCAGGGGGTAATAGGACCTTAGTATAGTATAAGTGTGTTTCTAAGATTTAGGCATAGGTTGAGGGGGTACTTGTGCATTATCCCTATATTTTATGATTATTCAAAAATCATCTCAAAAAGTTTTAGTTTTAGTAAAGTATTTAGACAATTAGTATGGTTTAAATAATAATTTATATTTTTAGGTTAATTAGTTTATAATTGAAATAATTATTTTATTTCGGCAAAATTAAGAAGCGCATTAATTAATTATATTTTTATTCATCCTATATTTACTAATTAAGCTCAATTTTGGCTACAATTGTGATCAAATGGGATAATTTCTCAATCTCAATCCAATCATTTTCTTCAATTCCTCTAAAGGCTAATTTTGGGTCTTTCACAACTTTTTTTCAGTAGCCCATTTTCCAATTTTCAATTCAATTTTTCAGTAGCCCATTTTCCAATTTTCAATTCAATTTTCCAGCAGCAGCTACTGGTTTATCCTCTTTTATATTTATGCTTCCATAGTTCCATTGATACCAGGGTAGTAATAATGCTTTCATTTTCTCCTATCCATAGTTTTACTCTTTTACAGTGTTCCATAACCATGTTTTCTTTTCTTTTCTTTTTTTGTTAAAAAGAATTATTACTTCCTTTATGTTACATGTGATAGTTCTTTATTAGAAATAAGTTTGCCAGTTTAATTGTGAAAAAGGATAAAACTTATTGAGTATATATTCTGAGTATTCCCGAGTTATTACATACACTATTTTGTTTTTTCTTTCTTGAATTTATGGGCCATAAAGCCCCGAATCCCCTTTTCCCTTCGAGTCAGCCCCCTCCGCAAGCTGCGAAACTGATGTACAGGTTGAGGTCGATAAATCGAGGCTGGAAATTAAATTTGCAGGTCTTCAAAGCTAAGAAAGGGGCTGATATATTGATGTATACACTGATATACGGTCATAATATACGATAAAGGTCAAAAAAAAATTTAACAGGTGCTGTAAACTTTCTATGTGGCAGTTTAAATTCCGTATATATACCTATATACACGAAAATGAATTGTATTCAAGTCGTATACGTCAGTATACATCAAATGTATACCAGCTTTTTCAAGGGAAATGGGCCAAAATCCCCATTCAAATGCTACAGGATTTTGTGAGGAAATGGGCCAAAGCCCAACACGACAAAGCAGAAATTGGTGGAGAGCAAGTGGGCCAAAGGCCAATTTGATTAAGTTTGGGCCCAAAGTCCAAATTTAATATTCCTTTCTCTTGTCTTGATTTATTATTGTGTTAGACTAACTCTTTTACATTTTAATTATTATTTAATTAAATCCCCGAAAGAAGTCATTTCTTTTATATGCTCAATATAAAATACACACACATATATATTTCTTTTTTGTTTATGTATTGTTTCACTAGTTATCTTGCAACTTGAGTTTATTCCGTAAAAATAATCCATTTAGTTACTTCCCCTTAAAATAACTAATTAAAAATAATAGGAAAAATAACTTAAATACACAACTATAAGTTTAGTATTCTCTAATTTTCCCTTCTTTTTTTAAATATTACATAATTCCTTTTTTTTTTAATTTTAGTAGAAGTTTAGAGATACATAGTCTTCTCTCTCCTATAACACACACTTCCCCATATCATGCCTATTTTTTCTCCACTAAAACACTCAATCTTCTGAATCACTTTTTGAATTTTGAATTATTAATTTTAATTAAAAATGTTTCACAACATTTAATATGAAATTTTGAATTTCAAAATTTAAAAAATTTGAAATTTCTGAAAATTGAATGCTTGTGCTCATGTGGTGCTTGGAAAAGACGTTTTCTCTCTCTCAATAAAGTCTGGGTTTGATTGTGCCTTTGCCATGGGATTAGTACTTGTGCTTGATCAAATCCAAGTTGATGATTTTGCTGAAAATCGGGTCGATGCCGACCCAATTATCACAGACGATCCCAATTTTTCTTCTTAATTTTTCTCTATGAAAGAGTTTTAAATTATATATATTGGTTTATAGTTTTGAACTCTTTGAAAAATCAATCTGTTCCTTTTTGTCTTTAATGTTAAAAAAAGAATCCTACTAACT
>NC_028646.1:76549395-76606651 GCF_001406875.1 Solanum pennellii | reverse complement strand
ATTGTGCCTTTGCCATGGGATTAGTACTTGTGCTTGATCAAATCCAAGTTGATGATTTTGCTGAAAATCGGGTCGATGCCGACCCAATTATAACAGACGATCCCAATTTTTCTTCTTAATTTTTCTCTATGAAAGAGTTTTAAATTATATATATTGGTTTATAGTTTTGAACTCTTTGAAAAATCAATCTGTTCCTTTTTGTCTTTAATGTTAAAAAAAGAATCCTACTAACTGAATCCTACTAAGTGGATTATAATGTTTAGTCTATGATTTGATACATGAATTAGAAGTGTATCATATGATTTCCTATGTATCAAGGGCTTTTGAAATTTTTTATCATGTATCAGTGATTAATTTCAATAACTGCGCCATCAAGTGTGCTTGCTGATACATTTTGAATCAGTGTGTATAATGTTTTTGACAATGCATTGATACATGAAGTGTTTGCTGATACATTTTGAATCAGTTTGCTTGCTGACACATTTTGAATCCATCAAGTGTGTATAGTGTTTTAGATGATGCATTGATACATTTTAAATCCATCAAGTGTGCTTGCTGATACATTTTGAATCAGTGTGTATAGTGTTTTAGACGATGCATTGATACATGAATTTGTTGTGTATCATAATGTTTTCTATGTATCATGCGGTTTTGAAAATTGCATTCAAAATAGATGATATAATCTTTGATTTTCAAAATTTGAAATTAATATTCAATTACGTGCTAATTTAATGCTGATTAATGATCTGTTACCGTAAATCAAGCTATTTTAGTTAACAAGTTTAAATGTACCATTTTTTCCCCATTTTTTTCTTAACAGTTTAAATTTACCATGTATCATTTACCATGTATCACTAGAGTCTAAAGTATCACGGCACAAAAATTTTAAGGGATTTTTAGTAAATACTAAATTTGTCGGGACATAGTGTAATTATTGAATTACACTATGGGATTCCTTAAAATTTTACATAATAATAATAATGATAAATAAGTATATAATTAAAAAGGAGCTTTATGTAGTCAAAGTTGGAAGTTTAAGTCAAAGTCATTTTTTAGTCAAATTGCCGGTCAACCGCGAGTTAGCGGGCATTCCGAGGGCCTAACACCTTCTCGGAATATACATATGAACTTCGTACCCTTTTCAACTGATTTTTTTATCTGTTTTAAATCTTTTGAAACATAATTTTAAGTTTTCTTGATTTTACTAAAAAATTAAGTGGCGACTCTATTAATTCGGAAATTGATTTCTCTTAAATCATAAGATTAATTGATTTTTTGAAACTTAGCCATTTTCTTTTAATATTATATATTTTTAAGTAAAACAGTTGGCAGTACGGATAACTTATTAGGTAAGTTAGGGGATGATGAAACTTACTATCCAAGTGATGAAGCTCCTAGCTTTGAATTAGAAGAAGAAACAGGTTAGGGAGATGGTGAACAGGTTGAATAAAATTGTTAGAAAGAAGAAAAATTGTTTTTTATCCAACTTCTGAAAAGATTGTTTGGGAATTAGGTATAGTGTTTGCAAATGTAAGAGAATTTAGGGAAGTTGTAACCAAATATGTTGTTCAAGAAAAAATTCAAATTAAGAAATATGCGAATGAGCCTGGAAGATTCAGAGTTAGATGCTGCAAAAAGGGTTGTCCTAGGTTATTGGTTGCAAATTTGGATAGCCAAACTACAGATCTTGTGGTTAAAAGGCACAACCCTATCCATATTTGTGTGTGTTCAATTCATAACTATTTGTGCAATTCAAGGTTTATAGCGGTTAGATATAAGGATAGAATAAGTGAGCAGTCAAACATCAAAATTATCAAGTTACAAGAGCTTAGTAATAAAGAATTGGATATTTATGTTGGAAAGACAACATTGAGAAGAGCTAGAGCTATAGTGTTAAAAGAGATTATGGGTGATCATATTGTTGAGTATGGAAGAATTTTTTATTACAGAGATCAGATTAGAACAAATCCAGGTAGCACTTGTATTGTTAAAGTTGGAGAAACTACTGAAACTGGGCATAGAATCTTTGAAGAATTTTATGTGTGCTTTCATGCTTTAAAGAAAGTTTACTTTGGAGGTACTAGGAGATGCATTGGCCTAGATTGATGTTTTCTCAAAAAAATGTGTAGAGGCCAGTTATTGGTGGCAGTTTGCAAAGATGGAAATAACCAGATGTTGCCCATTGTCTGGGTAGTAGTTGAGGTTGAGAATAAATTTACTTGGGCATGATTTTTGACTCTACTGAAGGATGATCTTGATCTTGGAGAAGGACAAGAACTTACCTTGATTACTGATATGCAAAAGGTGTGTCCTTGGTTGTTATTGAATACTTGGTTCACAATAATGCTTTTATTTTATATACTTTTTATTCACATAAGCTCTTTTACATGTTTATTTTCTATCTTTAATAGGGATTGAAATTTGTTGTGCTTGATTTATTACCACTTGCTGAACACAGAATGTGTGTTAGACACGTCCTTGCAAATTAGTGCAAAGATTGGAAGGGAATAGAGAAGAAATCTTTTCTAGAAGATTGCAAAATCTACATTTGAAGCTGAATTGAGGAATCACATAGAGACTATGAGGAAATTAGGAAGGGACTGCTTGGATGGTCTTATGTACTACAATGTAGATAGGCGGTGTAAAAAATACTTCAAAGAACATAGCAAATGTGACTTAGTTGATAACAATATGACAGAGAGCTTCAACTCATGAATATTATCTGCAAGATACAAGACAATCATTACAATGTTGGAGGAGATTAAGGTAAAAATGATGAAAATAATTGGTCAATTAGGGGAATTCTCAAACATATGGGTTATTGATATTTCACCCATGGCTTTCAAGATTTTACAACAAAAAAAATTAATAAGTCAATGCAGTGTAACATATCATGGAATGAAGAAAGGGATTTTGAAGTTGTAGACAAAGGCTTACACATTGTGTAGACATTGTTAGGCGCAGTTGTAGTTGTAGAGCTTCGCAGCTTAAGGGCATACCTTGTCCTTGTGGTGGTGTTGCCCTACACTACAAGCAATTTGAACCAATTAATTATGTGGCCAACTATTATAACAAGAAAATCTACCTAAGTACGTATGAATATGTATTTCAGCCAATGAACAATATGGGTATGTCGCCACATCTGTTAATCCAATAGTTCAACTATCAGAAATTAAGCAGTTGCCTGGAAGGCCACGTAAAGCCAAAAGGAAAGAGGCAAATGAAACAAAGAGAACTGGTAAGCTTAACAAATGTGGAGCTGTTATGACTTGTAGCAATTGTCATACAAAGGGCCACAATAAAAGAGCTTGTCCTATTTCTCCATCTATTTCAACTCAAAATGCAATAACTTCTACTCAACCAGAGGTAATTGTATTAATTGTCATTAATATTTAGTCGAATATATACTAATATGTTGTGTTATAATAATCAGACCAATGAAAATGGTAGAGAAAGATGGAGAGGAAGAGCCAAGGGAAAGGGGATGTCTCAAGGAAGCCAAGAGAACACACATGCAATGCCTCAATAAAGCCAACACAACACCTCAAGAAAGCCAGCACAACACACAGGCAATGCCTCAAGGAAGAGACTAGAAAAAGAGGCAGATAAAGAAATGGAAGCAATGACGAAGGCATGAATAGAGGAAGAAGCAGAGAAAAAGGTATGCCTCAAACAAATCATGAGAATGAAGGTAGTAGTGGTGGACAATCTTCAAGACCTTTTAAAAAGCCAAGGATGGTAGGATTTGGAGTATTGGTTGGTGATGATGATTTTACAACTGCTAATGTAGGTACAACTATTTTTTGTTGGTGATGATTTTTATACTTTTATTGACCTTTATGGTTTGTTTATGCTACATGGTATGCAAGGTAGTAGGGTTGTTGACATTGGTACAAAAGCTTCAACGAGGTCTGATGAAGTTACTGGAGATATTGGTTATCAATCACGTTTTGGAGTGAAATGGAAGGGAAATCAGCCATTATGAGTAATAGACTTCAACAAATGAGGGGTGAAAAAAGAATTCAAACAAGGTTTGCAACTGCTACTACTAATGAAAACCAAATCAATTCAACTACTAAGAAATAGTTGACTTTGGAATTGTTGTTTTTTTATGTTTGGTTATTATTGTGTTATGTACACTTCCCTTTATACAAAACTATATTTTGGTGTATTATTGGGTATCAATTGTGTTTTGTCAAGTTTGTTCATTCAAATTTCTTCTTTATGACAATTAATCAAGTTGTATCAACTTCAGACTTTCAGTAAGAATGAAAACAACGAATTTCTTATTTTGTCACAAAGATTGTTATTATGATTAGTCTCTTTTGATCAAGTATGAAAGGAAGTTGGTAGAAGAGATTAAAACGTGGTATATTGTTAAATGGTCATAAGATATCATATAAAATAAATGTATTACACAACCAAACATCAACGATAACAATAATGTATTACACAACCAAATAAGTTTTCCTTAAACCAGACAAACTTCCAATGTATTAAACAACCAAACATAAACGAAAACAACAAACAACAACTAAGGCAATTCCAATGGCATACAACTACATCTTCCAGCATTCACATTCTTTTAATGCCTAAAATCAGAAAAAACACTGCGACAAACATTATGATAAGCTTCCAATTCAAGATGCTACATTTCATCATCTTCTTCTTGATTAGCTTATCATGACATACTTGATCACCTTTCTTCTCCAATAATTTCATCTTCTTCTCTTTAATTTTATAGAATTATAATGCTTCTTCCAATTCCTTAATTCTATTTGTCAATCTTGAAATAACAGACTTGAATCGCATATCAATCTCCTGAAGATCCCTCCATCTAGAGTACTTGCATGAATTTTCCTAAAATAGGCCATACACAGTGAATTTATTGAGACATTGAACAAAATACAGTAAAGAAATATGTATCGAACTTACACAAAAGCGTGGACAGGATCAAAATTTTCTAGCTGGATTGTCCTCAGACCACGAAGTCTGCAATTGCAACAAGTCTCCATGTTGCATCGCATCGTTAAATGCAACATTGGATCGTTCTCATCATTACAAATGCGATTCAAGCTTGCATTTGACATCTCTCTCTCTCTCTCTCAAAACCTAATCACAGGAAATTGATTTCACAATTTTTTTTAAAAAAAAAATCAAAATGAGAAATTGCAATCTCCAGCGGCTAACAATTGAGAATTTTGGGAAGGAAGGAGTGGATCTATTTAATGAAGAAACTAATTCAAATTGGGAATGTCAAATGTCGTTTTAAAATTGGTTGGATGTTGTTCTTTTACTTCTTGACGCGCCCAACCTGCATGAGAGCACTGATGGGTTTGAAACGGGTCAAAATGATATATTAATTGTGCTTTTGGATGATTTTGTGGGGTGATAAGACCCCCTTTAACTTAAGGTGTCTACTTGGAAAAAAAAAGTATAAGTTCCATGAATAGTTATGTATTTCCTATTTTTTTTTCTAATAACATTATTATAGAACACGTTATTCAAGATATATTTGTTAATTTTTTTGTTTGCTAATATAACATGGGCTAAACGACGCAAGGGGTTGTTGATCGATCCCATTTGGAATGATATAAGACTGGAGACAATTCAATTATTGGGTTGTGATGAAAAAAAATATAATTGGAAGAATATATTATTGGGTTGAAATTTTGGCATTTTTTGAAGTAGTACAGTTAGGAAGCGTAAAGCTAAACTTGTTTGAAGAAACAATATATATATATATATATGGACCGTACTAGTGAATATTGTAAAACTTATTTTGTATATGTCACATAATAATACACACGTTGACGAAAATATTTTTTTTAAAAGAAATAAATATTGTTGGTCAGTATATTTATGTAATCACTTAAAATTTATTAAATATAAATTTATAAAATTGTTCGGATTATATTAAATTAATGAATATATTAGTGCAAATAAATATTATGAATTAATAGAATTGATTTAATATTTAAATTCAATAAATATGAATTTAGTTAAAGCCTTCTCCATAAAGCTCATATGTCATGTCATCGCAACTCCTCTGGAGAAAACTTGTCGATCAAAAGCTGCAGATTCTCTACAAGAATTCAAGTACTCAAGTTTCAAGAATGATAAAGATCAAGACCGTCGAATTTCTCTACAAGAATTCAAGTATTCAAACCGCCGGATTTCTCAAGTATTCAAGTTTCAAGAACTATAAAGATCAAGACCGCCAAATTCACGATCAAGCTCGAATGACAAGTCAAAATAGAGATCAAGTCTAAGCTCGAGATAGAGATCAAGATCAAGATAAATCCCAAGTTCAAGATCTGAAGTCAAGATCAAGTCTAAGTTCAAGATCGAGTTCAAGATAAATCCCAAGTTCCAGATCAAGCTCAAGACTCCTTGAATTATATTTGAAAAGGCGAATTAAAAGAAATCATAGAGATTGTAACAGTCACACTTGAAATAATAAAACGATTATTGCTATAATCTTCCTTTCTTGATAATTATTTTTTTCTCGACCCGAATTTTATTGTCTACAGTATTATCTAACACTATTATAATATAAAAATATGGTGCACACATCGATGGAGACATACTCAAATGTGCATTTAATTTTGTCTGAATTACTTTATAGTTTCAAGAAACCATGCTCTTATAATTAGTGCATCATTGACATAGAGTATTATTATGCTATACTGGTTTATTGAATGAAATACATGTGCAATACAGAATCAATTATGATTTGGATCTTCCAACTACCCCTGATTTAATAATTAACTAATTCTTCGTTCCCACACACACATATCATGAGTACGTAAGGTTTACAGAGATTAATAGTGTATATATCTTTTTGTTGACTCTGTTTTAGTTTGAAGAAGACAATGGAGGAGGGGTTGTTGAACAATTACGAAGATTGTCCAGGTTGCAAAGTTGAACAGTTAAAACGATCAAACAATGGCATCCCTGTTAAACCTGTCCTCTTCATCTCCGTTGTTACGTTATGTGCATGTATGTCCCTTTCTCTAATATCATAAAACGTTTTTGCCTTCACTCTTTGTCCATTCTTGTGTTTATTTGCCTGAATTCTATATCCATTTATCATCGTTTATTACTTAAAACTCATGCATATATATATAAATGCCATTGTCTTATTGATAGTGAGACTACTGGCTATTATTTTGTTGATATTTAAGTGTGACAATTTAATTGTTTCTTTAACAATGTATGTGTTATAGGAGAATTAGTTTATACTGTATCGTCCCAAGCAAATTAAACGCTTGGCCTACATCTGTACAAATGGTAAATGTTTTGATCCTAATTGTTTTTTTGAAAATAATTTTGAATAAGTAGTTAATAATTGAAAAATATATATATATTTTCGTTTAAGTAGTGGAAAATTGATTATGATGCAAATTGTAGAGATTTTGGACTATGGTTGCCTTGTTTTTGAGCTTATGAATATCCATGGACAAATTCTAAGACATATTATGACTATACAGTACTTGTGGCGTTTTGTTTTCCAGCACCATTAGATTTGGTTCACGATTCTCCACTAACATACTCGTCTCTTCTCAAATCTTTTGCAGCTTTGCCGATATCATCTCTCTTCCCTTTCCTCTATTTTATGGTATATATCCATTATGTTACTCATGAGCTTAATGGTCTTGCATTAATGTGTTTGATATGGTATCGGTATTGTATTTAACTTTCTTCGCCTACTATAAAAGGTTAATAAGTGCATTAGGGTGCTTAAATACGAATGAAGCATAATCAAGAGTTGCCTCTTTAGGCAGTAGCAGAGTTGTATCATGTCAAACCAGAACACGCGGTTAAACTAAATTATGAATGAAAATGTGGAGAAATCAAATTAATTAGACAATCAACATTTGGTCAGGTACAAGTATGTGATGTAATGAGAAGCACCAATGTTCTGTCTCCCTTTGCAAACGAAGATTTTATAGTAGTAGTTTAATGTTAACAAAACCAGAGAATCACACTTTCATTGGAACTAGAATGCTTTTTTTTTTTCAATTTAGCAAACTCATTTTAGTTTCTTGTCATACATCAAATAACCAGATATACCAGCCTAATACATAGAGAAGTTTGAGTAGGAGAAACTTATCATTTATAGGTGACACCATATAGTACTGGAAATAATTAACTTGCACATAGAGCTTCTCATCAAGTTAAATCATTTATATTCTACTCAAGCAACTTCCTTGTGTCTTAGTCGTTTATAGCTCCTTTCTTCTTGTGTGTGATTCTTGATCTGCTAGTGTCTACACTACGGTTGTGGAAATATTGACATTTGACTCCTACAGGTAAGAGATTTTCACATTGCGGAAAGGGAGGAAGATATTAGTTATTATGCCGGATATCTAGGTCAGTCTACCATCGGTCCATCGTTGCTTCTGAGTAACTTCAGTGTTTTCCTTCTTACATGTTTGTCATTTCTTGAAGGTTCTTCTTTCATGTTGGGAAGAGCTTTGACCTCTATTCTTTGGGGAATAATTGCTGATCGTTATGGTCGAAAGCCAGTTGTTGTGATTGGCACAATTACAGTGTTAGTATAGTGCTGGTTAATCACTGTCCTCATGCATAAGATTTTTATTTTAACATAAAAATTCAGCTATGATTCAATTGTGCAATTTCATTCAAGTTTGCTTTTAATTTCTTATATGAGGAATCAACTGCAGGCTTATTTTCAATGCACTCTTTGGCCTTAGTACCAATTATTGGATGGCGATAGTTACAAGGTTCCTTATAGGCAGTTTGTGCGGGATAATAGGCACAATGCGGGTATGTCTTTACTGCTATGTGGAATTTTATGTCAACTATTAACATCTTATTTTTTTAGGATTGACATTCTGATTTGCATTATAAGTTTTTACTTACCTGTTTTAACTAGTTTAGTACTACCTTTCTTGTGCTCTTCTTTTTATACAATTAAGAGTATGATGAGCATTGTTAATGGAAGCATTCAACTTGTTTAGTTGTTCAATATCTCCAGGCTTATGCTTCTGAAATTTGCCGAAAAGAGTACCACGCTTTGGGGATATCTGCTGTGAGTTGCTTCTCTCCTTCCCGTCGTCTCTCTTTTCCTTTTAACAGGTTTGTTGCATAGCTCTGAGATCCTATGCCATAAAATGTTTTTAAGCATCTTATTTATTTAGGTAAGCACGTCATGGGGGATAGGCTTGGTGATTGGTCCTGCTATTGGAGGTTATCTTGCACAGGTACAGTACTTCCCAAAGTGGAATTGTTAGTGATAACTTTTACAGTAGTGATGACTGAAAACTATCTCTCTCGAAAGAAGTGTTTCATCTGACTTGATTCATATATGGTATTGGACAAAAATTCATATAACATTTGGTGGTTAGTTAAACGAATTAGTTTTGGTCACGATTACTAGAAATTATTGCATGTTAAAGTTGCAGTAATACACTGCATACTTGCTTAATGTCCTCCCAATTCCCATGATCCAAAATGAAAGATGTGCTGAAGGTCCTAAGAGGTTCTAGCATTGCACTCGTGCAACATACACAAGGTGAAACAATTGAATACTCCACCAGATATTGTAACACCCTTACTCATAGTGAGGAAACTATCCAGGAACAATTTTCATCTCATCCATGGTAACTGACAACTTTTGCATAATAGACTTGCTATTGAAACAACGCACCATTTGTTCAACGTCTCTTCATGTCTTGAACCTGAAAGATGTCTTACTTTGTGTCAAAACCAGCTTACATAAGCTTTTAGAAGCTCTACTTATTAAAACTGTTTTTCTAATTATTATGAGTACAGTTTAGTGACTCAAAATTCTTGTGCACTTATGTTGTTTCTAGCCAGCAGAAAAATATCCAAGCTTATTTTCCAAAGAATCCTTTTTTGGGAGGTAAGCGACATTCTTCCTGTTCTGTACGTTGAACTACTCTCAACTTTCAATACTGAGAAGATTTTGGTTGGTCTGGTTCTATCTGGTTATTTAAGAAGTTTATTTGTTTGTTCTCTACCTTGCAGATTCCCATATTTTTTACCTTGTCTTTTGATATCAGTCTTTGCATTAGCTGCAACAGTAATGTCCTTTTGGCTTCCGGTATAACTTCTACTCTTATATATACTTATTTCTCATTTTAAGTTCCATCTAGGCTTTCCTCCATAAATATCTTTCCTGTTCACACTTCAGTTGCTTAACTCGTGATAATGTTCCATAGCTAAGAACATAGTATGTAATTCTTGAAAATGATCTGTTCTAATCCATAACATGAACTAAAGAATTTGACATAACTAATTCACTGTAAAACACACAGGACCAGATTTTATTAACTGAAACAGTTTCTGCAGTTTGACTACTTCTAACATGTTGCAGGAGACACTTCACAAGCATAACAAAATAAAACAAGATAAAAATAACTTTCAAGAGGCTGTTGAAGGATCTCCAGATGAATCAAATGGATTAAATGTGTCTCAGAACATAAATCCTTCTGAACGCAGAGCCCCTAGTTCTCAAAAAAGCCTTCTGATGAATTGGCCCTTAATGTCTTCTATTATTGTCTACTGTGTATTCCAGCTCCACGATATAGCCTATTTGGAGGTAATGTATCTTTCTTTCAAAACTCATTTTAATGGAAAAACTGGAAATCCAAGGAACCTTCTGGAGAACTGATCCTTAGCTTGAACAAACTTGTAAATATATCTTACTGTCGTGTGCTTTTTAAGATATTTTCACTCTGGGCTGTTAGTCCAAGGACCCTTGGGGGTTTAAGCTTCACAACTTCTGATGTTGGACAAGTTCTTGCCATCACAGGTATAAAGACATTGCTCATATCTCTGCAGGACAATTTGCCTTGTGTTTTCTGAACCTTTTTAGGCCGACTATATTGGAAAACTGTGCATCTTTTAATCAGAAAATACTATTAATGTTTTGCATGACCCTACAGGCATTGGTTTGCTACTCTTTCAGCTGCTTGTTTATCCACTGGTGGAAAGGATTACTGGGCCTGTCATGATTTCTCGGATCGGTGCAGTATGCCCCTGACTAAACTGACATATCACTTATATAACTACCACTTCCTATGAAGTTACTTTTTCACTGTTAGATTATATTGAACTTACTTATCTTTCAGGTTTTAAGCATACCATTGTTGGCTAGCTACCCATATATAGCTTTATTAACTGGCTTTGGCCTCTCAATAGCTCTCAACTGTGCATCTATGTTAAAGAATATTCTCTCGGTAAGAACTTATCCTTAGATCATTGAGTTCTTCAGCTTCATGAAGTTATTGATGATAAAAATTCAATGTAGTGCTTTTGTGAATATCCAGGAATAGTTGCTTATGTCCTTTTTTGTTTTGTTTTTCCCTTTTAGAATTCGAAATGTTTTTACTCCCACTGTTGGTGTGTATGCAGTATGATTCACAAAAATGATGGTGCATGATGAGGAGGAGAAAGAAATATATGACCTATAATATTTTGCTTCATTCATCTTTGCAGCTCTTTTCTCAAGTTTATGTTAGCTTTATGCTTTGTTACTCAATATCTAAGGTTCTTCGTTGAATGTAAATGAGTTGTATCTTAATTTTCTGGTTCATGATATCTCCTATTTCCTATACATGAAAATTATGAATAATATATCTGTTCAATTACCTTTGTTTGGCTTTTGCAGTTTCAGTATCTCGAAGTTGTTTGCTTGGTCTAATGGTTATTTTTCATATTTGATCAGGTATCAATTACAACTGGCTTACTAATCATGCAGAATAGAGCTGTGGTAACTACCTTATATCATAAGCACTTTTTTTCCTTATTATCCGTATAACTGTGATCAGTAATGTTCATGTGTGAGTAAAATGTTTAACTTCAGTCCCAGGAGCAAAGAGGAGCTGCAAATGGCATTTCAATGTCCTCAATGTCGCTTTTCAAGACAATTGGCCCTGCAGCCGGGGGCTCATTGTAAGTTGTTAATTTCTCTTTATTGTCTGCTGATCTTCAAGGTCATTCTGTGCTTGTCACTTGAATTTGAACCTTGTTTGGTATTTGAACATTGGGTTGAGGCATTTTCTCTTCCCCTTCTTACCCTGAAAAGGCAGGGACAGCTTATGTTCGTGAATCGATAACCATCTTTCATTTAACCTAGCCTCCTCCATCCCTCGGGACTAACAAGGGGTAGTACAGGAATACTCACCTTTCAGCCTGATCTTAGCTGTGGACGAACCCTTAGGTTTTGGGGAAAATGGATTCTCACCAATGTTTGCGTTACTCAAGCCAACACCATTAAACAAACTTAGTACCATATACATGTCATGCAAATGAATGTAGTGATAGCTCTTATAAGTACTTCATGTTTGGCCAGTAACGATGCAGGGTCTGAGATTAACTTGGTATATTTGAATATGCTAGAGTGGTGTAGTGATATAATCAGATGTTCATTTCAGTTTTAGTGAATGGGGGATTGTGTCTATTGGAAATGTATATGATTTTTGTTTAACTCGAAAGTTAAGGTATACAGTCTATCAATCTAGACGTATAGATTGACAAGATTATGTATCATCACAATTTTATGATCTGCAATTTATGCAGATTGTCCTGGTCACAACGGCGTCAAGATGCTGATATTCTGCCTGGTAAGTTAATTACTCATTTCTGATGGCCTACTTTGATGCACTTGAAATACAAAAGTTAAGCCCAACAAACTAAACAAAAAGGCATTGTGATGTTTGTAATACAGGTGATCAGTTGGTGTTCTTTGTTCTCAACGCCATTGAGTTGCTCGGCCTACTTCTGACCCTTAGACCCTTTCTGCAAGAACCTGAAGACAGCGATAATGTTCCAAAATCAAAACACGACTCTTTGGATCAAGAAAATGGAATGCAAGAGAGGCTCGTGTTAACGGAATTACCCTGAAGTACCAACATTACAAGTTAGATGAATATTATCTTCAAAGAGTTGAACTAAAGCTAGTTCTCTAGCTGTATTAGTGAACAAATTCTCTCAGGATGATTGATTGTAAACCTTAATATCCATCATATTACAGATTTATGTATGTTATGTAATGTAATGGAGAGTGAAAGATGCAGTTTTTAGGTGTATCTCTTCTTAGAAAAATAAATAAATGAATGTTTTGAGCCTTATGAATCATAGGATACAAAATGAGGTGAAAAGATGTGATAAAAGAAGTGCAAAATTATGTCTAATCTATGAGTTTTTTAAAAAAATTGTGAAACAGCTCAACACTTCAATTAATTTGAACGAAGATAGTAATAACACAAATCATATATTATTATAAGCATGAAACTCTAAAGTGTAAAGTTGAATTACTACTTTGCCCCTATACTAAATTAAAAAGTAATAAAATACTTTACCCAAATATAAATTAAATATCTAATTAAATAGTAATATTGAATTACATAATAGAGGAGCAAAATGAGAAGTTCAGCAGTCTATTCAATTACTATGTGTGAAACAACCAAATAGGATGAACACTAATAAAGTTTCAATTAATATAGAAGTTGAAACGTATTTTGCTAATTATGAGAAGTTGAAAGGAATCAAATTAAGTAATTGAGGAATATCAAAGAGTTTTTATCAACAAATCTTCAAGACTACACTATATAAACATACTCAATATTAGTCATTCAACACAAGCTTCCATTGTTAAGTGGGTACAAAAGTGTCTTCTAATTTTCAGGTACAATCTTATTAAGTCTAGATTTTTCCGTTTGATTTGCTAACTTCATTTGAATGATAGCTTTCTAATTTTTTTAATAAGTAAAATAAATAGCTTGAAAGGTATAACCACACATATAAAAAATTGAATGTTGTTGTACACATATGGTTTGATGCTGAATGATGATCAACTCTCTTTGAAACTCTCTACGCATAGTTTCCCGCAGAAAAGAAACCATGTTATAAACTTTTAAACTATTAATAATAAATTGAAATTGCAGTTGTTTGCTAGCAAAATATATCACATTTTCTTCAACAAATGTAGCAACTCCAAGTCTTCTCTAACAGTGATGGATAGTAGTTGCAAGCCTGTAAATCTAAGTCTGGGTTTATCTGAAAGTTTTTAAGGAAGTAGTTACATTTGTAACGATACACATTAAGGATGCAAGAAGACTTTAAGTAACGTTGCATTTTCCCTTTTTAATTCTTTAACTTGATGTGTCTTTCTTGGAATATTTTACAAATATTGATATCTAATCACCTTTTGATTGAACAATTTCATGAATTTTTAGTTGTTGATGACTGTCTGTACATTTAATTGCTTATAAATGGGTAAGCTTTGGAAACTTATCTAATGTGCAGTAGATCGAAAATATCGAGAGAACACTCGAAAAAAACATCATGTTCTCCTAATAGTTTATTATATACTTTTTCATTTATTTTTTTTATTGATTTTTATTTGGGATACACGTGCAACACACGTGTCCGGAGACTAGTCAAATCAAAAAATATAAAAATGAAGATTCATTGTTTTTACATGTACAACTATTAATTTTTACCTGAGTAAATATCTTAAAAGATCACTAAAGTATGTGAAATTATTTCAAAAAGTCACTCAACTTTATTTTGTATCAATAAAGTCACTCAACTTATGAATTTATAAAATCACTCAACTTGCACTGTTCTTCTAGGAAATCATTATAACCAAAAAAAAAAAAAAAACTAATTACACAACCCACCCTTCAAGTTTAGTTTTGTAATACTTATTTTCATTATAGTTTAAATAATTATGTTTAACTCTCTTATTTTATTTTCTTTATCAAATATTTTCTTAACCTAATAATTATTATCAACATAAAAATTTATGATTTAATTAAATCTTCATTTATCACACATTTATTAAATTGGTCAATATACATGCAGTTTCTTAAGAAAAAAAAAGTTAAAGAATACTTAAACGAAATGCGTATAGGTTATGAAAAGAATGTATAGATCAACTTAATGAAGTCAAATTCAGCAACAAAATTATCCATTTAATCATTATGGATGCACGTCTGTAATCATATACAAATAATTGACAAGGTATATATTAATGGAAGGAAGAAATTACATCATACATAAAAAGTTAAATAAATGTATGATAAATAGAAATTTAATTAAATCATAAATTTTTATGTTAATAATAATTAGGTAAAAAAATATTTGTTGAAATAAATAAAATAAGAGAAGTTAAAGCATAATATTATAAACTACAATTACAATAAGTATTCAAAACTGTTATAAATCCATTGAATAGTGGATGACCATTTGGTTTATTCATGAACTACTAAATTCATGTATGTGTATTCCCTAGATGATATGAACCCCCCTTTTGGATAACAATGTAGATAACTATGTATCTACTAGTTAAATGACTTTTGGGAGTGATATCTCAACACTATAAATAGAGATATCACTCACCATTTGATATATACTTGAATAAGAAAATTATCTCCTCTATCTTATACTTCTTGTCTTTTTCTTCTTATATTCTGAGCTTTCTTTACAACACGTTATCAGCACGAAGTTGCTACTTGCAAAGGTATTATATAAATATTTTTATTTGATTCACATATTCTCTCATAATTTCATTATGTCGAATTTATCCAAACTTGAGTTTGTGGCATTAGATATTTCTGGAAAGAATTATCTTTCATGGGTACTCGATGCTGAGATTCACTTGGCTGCTAAAGGTCTTGATGCCACTATTACTCAGGGAAATGAAGCATCGAGTCAAGATAAGGCGAAGGCTATGATTTTCCTTCGTCATCATCTTGATGAGGGCCTGAAGATTGAATATCTGACGGTAAAAGATCCACTTGAGTTGTGGACTGATTTAAAGGGGAGATATGACCACCTAAAGGCAACAGTGTTGCCAAGAGCTCGTTATGAGTGGATGCATTTACGGTTTCAAGATTTTAAGACCGTAATTGAATACAACTCTGCTGTATTCAGGATAACCTCCCAGTTAAAATTATGTGGGGAGACTATAAAAGATGAGGACATGTTGGAAAAGACACTTACTACTTTCCATGCCTCAAATGTGATATTGCAGCAGCAATATCGTGAAAAGGGTTTTCAGAAATATTCTGAACTAATCTCATGTCTTTTGGTGGCTGAGCAACATAATGCTCTTTTAATGAAAAATCATGAAGCTCGTCCCACTGGAGCTGCTCCATTACCGGAGGCAAATGTGGTGGAAGCACGTGATCAATCTGAAGTAAAAAGAGATGATCATCGGGGCTATAATAATGCACGGGGACGTGGCAAAGATAAAAGACGATACACTAATCGTCAAGGTGGTGGTCATAATAAAAGGGAGAACAACATGAGTTCTCAAAATAACCCCTCAAAAAGTAATTGTCGTCGTTGTGGCATGAAAGGCCATTGGAAGAATGAATGTCGCACACATGAGCATTTTGTAAGGCTCTATCAAAATTCTTTTAAAAAGAAAGGAAATAAAAGTGGTGCTTCCTCTTCCAATACTCGAGCTGAGTCACATATGACTCTTAAAGATGATGATAAGCCGGGAACATCTCAGAAATATGATAAGGATATTGAAGCAAATTTGGCTTTAAAGGATGATGTTTTTGATGGCCTTGGTGACATTACTCATATGGAAGTTGATGACTTCTTTGGAGATCGAAACTGATGTTTGATCTTTTAGCTGGGGAATGAAGTCTGTTAATATTTTACTTATGTATTTTTAATTATTATGTTATTCATGTTGAAGTATTTAAATTTCCGTTGTTAATTTTGTTTCTTCCTTCTTTTGATGTATTTTATTTTAATGAAAATTAATAGAAATCCCCAGTTGTCAGTTGGATTCAAGATGAGTAATGGAGATGTATGCCTTCTTGATAGTGCTACAACGCATACAATATTAAAAGAAAAGAAATACTTTTCTAATTTGGTTATGAAAATGGCATATGTCAACACAATATCAGGTAGTACAAAATTAATTGAGGGCTCTGGAAGAGCGACCTTATTACTACCTGGAGGGACAATATTAAGCATTGATAATGCATTATATTGTAGTAAGTCTCAAAGAAACTTATTAAGTTTCAAAGTTATTCGCCAAAATGGCTATCATGTTGAGACGGCTAATGAAGGAAAGGTTGAATACCTTTACATTACTACAATTAATGTAGAGAAGAAAATTGTGCATGAAAAATTACCTGCACTTTCTTCTGGGTTGTACTATACAAGTATAAGTACAGTTGAATCACATGCCGTAGTAAACAAAAGGTTTACTAATTTTAATGATTTTATCATTTGGCATGACCGGTTGGGCCATCCCGGATTTAATATGATGCGCAAAATCATTGAGAATTCACATGGGCACACCTTAAAGAGCCCAAATATCCTTCAATCAAAGGAATTCTCTTGTGCTGCTTGTTCTCAAGGAAAGTTGATCATTAAACCATCAACAGTTAAGGTTGGAATTGAATCCCCTGCGTTTCTGGAACGTATACAGGGTGATATATGTGGACCAATTCAACCTGCATGTGGACCCTTTAAATATTATATGGTCTTGATAGATGCTTCTACAAGATGGTCACATGTGTGTTTATTATCAACTCGCAACATGGCTTTTGCGAGATTGCTGGCTCAAATAATAAGATTGAAAGCACAATTTCCAGACTATACAATAAAGACAATCCGTCTAGATAATGCTGGTGAGTTTACATCTCAGGCATTTAATGATTATTGTATGTCTACTGGTATAACAGTTGAACATCCAGTTGCGCATGTTCACACTCAAAACGGTCTAGCAGAATCATTGATTAAACGTCTGCAATTGATAGCTAGACCATTACTAATGAGAACAAAGTTATCTGTGTCTATGTGGGGGCATGCTATTTTGCATGCAGCAGCACTTGTGCGCATAAGGCCGACCAATTATCATGAATTCTCCCCATTACAATTGACTTTTGGTCAAGAGCCAAACATTTCCCATCTTAGAATTTTTGGATGTGCGGTGTATGTCCCAATTGCTCCACCACAACGCACAAAGATGGGGCCCCAAAGAAGGTTGGGGATATATGTTGGGTATGAATCTCCTTCAATCATAAAATATTTGGAGCCTATGACTGGAGATTTATTTAAGGCAAGATTTGCTGATTGTCATTTTGATGAATCAGTATACCCAACATTAGGGGGAGAACATAAGTCGTTGGGAAAAGAGATAGATTGGAATTCATCAACTCTATCTCATCTGGATCCTCGAACAAACCAATGTGAGCAAGAAGTTCAAAGAATAATTTATTTGCAGAACATTGCAAATCAGCTACCAGATGCATTTACTAATCTTCCAAGGATTACTAAATCGCATATTCCAGCTGTTAATGCTCCAGTTCGAGTTGATATCCCGACGGAACAAATTGTTAAGGCAAATGAGTCTAGACCACATTTAAAGCGTGGTAGACCAATTGGTTCCAAGGATAAAAATCCTCGAAAGAGAAAAGGAATAAATGATCAAGATGATCATGGGTTGAAAGAAATTTCTCAAGATGAGACCCAAGTCATAACACATGATGATGAGGAGGTTCGAACTTCTGAAAACAATGAAATTTCAATGAATTATGTCTCGACGAGAAAGTTGTGGAACCGAAATAATGTTGTGATTGACAACATATTTGCCTATAATGTTGCTATTGAAATAATGCAACAAGATGAAGATTTTGAGCCAAAATCTGTTCACGAATGTAGACAGAGAAATGATTGGCCAAAATGGAAGGATGCAATTCAAGCTGAATTGGCTTCACTAGAAAAACGTGAAGTTTTTGGACCGATAATCCGAACACCTGAAGGTATCAAGCCAGTGGGGTACAAATGGGTTTTTGTACGAAAAAGAAATGAGAAAGGTGAAGTCATGAGATATAAGGCCCGACTCGTTGCTCAAGGTTTTTCTCAAAGACCTGGCATTGATTATATGGAGACATATTCTCCAGTGGTAGATGCAATCACCTTCAGATATCTCATAAATCTGGCAGTTCATGAAAAACTTGAAATGCGTCTAATGGACGTTGTCACAGCCTATCTATATGGCTCATTGGACCACAACATTTTCATGAAAATTCCTGAAGCATTCAAAGTGCCTGAAGCATACAAAGATTCAAGAGAAACTTGTTCAATAAAGCTTCAGAAATCTCTGTATGGATTGAAACAATCAGGAAGGATGTGGTACAATCGTCTGAGTGAATATTTGTTAAAGAAAGGGTACAAAAATGACCCGATTTGTCCCTGCATTTTCATTAAACGGTCGGGATCTGAATTTGTAATAATAGCTGTGTATGTTGATGATTTGAACATCATTGGAACTCGTAAAGAGCTTTTAGAAGCTGTTGAGTGTCTGAAAAAAGAATTCGAAATGAAAGATCTCGGCAAGACAAAATTTTGTCTTGGTCTACAGATTGAGAATTTGTCAAATGGAATACTTGTTCATCAATCAACGTACACAGAAAAGATACTAAAGCGTTTTTACATGGATAACTCACATCCATTGAGTACTCCAATGGTGGTAAGATCGCTTGACATCAATACAGATCCATTTCGACCTCAAGAGAATGATGAAGAGCTTCTTGGTGATGAAACTCCTTATCTTAGTGCGATCGGGGCACTAATGTACCTTGCTAACAATACTCGACCAGATATCTGTTTTGCAGTAAGTCTACTGGCAAGATTCAGTTCCTCCCCAACAAAAAGACATTGGAATGGTGTTAAACACATACTTCGATATCTTCGAGGGACCATGGACATGGGTTTATTCTATTCCAATGAATCCAAATCAGAACTGATTGGTTACGCAGATGCAGGGTATTTATCAGATCCGCATAAAGCTCGATCACAAACAGGCTATTTGTTTACATGTGGAGACACGGCAATATCTTGGCGATCAATGAAGCAAACATTGGTAGCCACTTCTTCAAATCATGCAGAAATAATAGCCATCCATGAAGCAAGTCGAGAGTGCGTCTGGTTGAGATCAATGACCCATCATATTCAGGAAATGTGTGGTTTTTCTTTGAAAAAGAATATACCAACCACAATGTACGAAGATAATGCTGCATGTATAGCTCAATTGAAAGGAGGATACATCAAAGGAGACCGGACAAAGCATATCTCACCAAAGTTCTTTTTCACGCATGATCTTCAACAAAATGGTGAGATAGAAGTTCAACAAATTCGTTCAAGTAATAATCTTGCTGATTTATTCACTAAGGCATTACCAACATCAACGTTTGAGAAGTTGAGATACAAGATTGGAATGCGCCGTCTCCGAGATATCAAGTAAAGTTTTCATTAGGGGGAGCGAAATACGCGTTGTACTCTTTTCCTTAACTATGGTTTTGTCCCAAGTTGGGTTTTCCTGGTAAGGTTTTTAACGAGGCAACATTCAAAGCGTATTATGAGATATGTGTACTCTTTTTCCTTCACTAGGCTTTTTCCCACTGGGTTTTTCCTAGTAAGGTTTTAACGAGGCACATAATCTATGGACATCCAAGGGGGAGTGTTATAAATCCATTGAATAGTGGATGACCATTTGGTTTATTCATGAACTACTAAATTCATGTATGTGTATTCCCTAGATGATATGAACCCCTCTTTTGGATAACAATGTAGATAACTATGTATCTACTAGTTAAATGACTTTTGGGAGTGATATCTCAACACTATAAATAGAGATATCACTCACCATTTGATATATACTTGAATAAGAAAATTATCTCCTCTATCTTATACTTCTTGTCTTTTTCTTCTTATATTCTGAGCTTTCTTTACAACAAAAACTAAATTTTAAAGGTGGTTTGTGTAATTATCTATTTATTTTTTGGTTATAATGATTTTTTAGAAAAATAGTTAAAGATGAGTGATTTTATAAAAGAAAATCTATAAGTTGAATGACTTGACTTTATTGATATAAAACAAAGTTGAGTGACTTTTTGAAACAATTTCATATACTTGAGTGATCTTTTAAGATATTTACTCATTTTTACCTAAATAAACATGTAAATAATTACTACAACTATTAATTTTTACCTAAATAAACAACTAAAATCATTACCATTTCGAAACAAAAAAAACTAGGTCCTGTAGATACTCGCTCTGTCTGTTTTTACATGTTACCTTCTTATTTTGCACTTATGAAATGATGTAACTTTACCTTTCTAACCTTATTCAATAAATATATTTTTAAAATTAATTAACTACTCTATCAAGAGTATAATAGGCAAAAGATGATGATTTTTATGTATAAATTTTAGGAATAATGCACAAGTACCCCTAGATTATGACCGAAACCTCAGAGATACCTTAACTAAGTTAAGATCCTATTACACCTGAACTTACTTTTTTGATAATTTTGTGTACCTTTTTGGCTTACGTGCCATCCAAATATCTTCCAAGCGCATCAATTGAATGGAGTCACAGAGTGTGCAACGTAAGACAAAAAAATACATAAAATTACAAAAAAAATAAATTTAAGTATAATTCGATCATAGTCTAGGGATATTTGTGCATTTTCTTGTGATCCAGCTATTTATAAAAAGAGATATAAAGTAAAAAAAGGAAATAGGGAAAAATAGAAGAAAATAATAGTAGTAGTAATGTTTGTTTGTTTTTTGAATATATGAATGAAGGAAAAAGTGAGAGATGGCAAATCCAAGGAGGACAACATTTTCCTCTTCCGGTAACCAGAACCACCACCAACTTCCAATCTCCACCGCCCCATTTCAGAATCAGGGAACCCAAATCTCAAGTTTGATGAACTCACTCAAATCCTTCCTCAAGAAACCCCATGCTTTCCCTTTTCTCCTCTCCCTTTTCCTGTTTCTCACATGGGTTTCACTCAGATTCCAACATCCTTCAACTTCTAACCCTCAACGAGAAGAGTGGCATGCTAAGGTTCAATCTGGGTCCGATCAAAATGCTAATCTTGTCAGGTTTTCAGCTTCTTCTTCTTCTATTGCCAAAGATAAACGTGGCTGGTTGATCAATCCTATTTCTCTTGCCCTTGATTCTGCCATTTCAGGTCTCTCTTTACCCATCTTTCTATCGTCAGATATTATTGAATATGCCTGATCCTAACCTTATAAATGGAAGCTGCATTACTGTCCCTTCTCCTCGAATCTTATTAGGTTCATGTGGATTGATGTAGAGTTATTAAAGCAAGAAAGAAAATTGAGCATTTTGGGGGGAGATAGCTAGTTAGAAACACCTAAAGGGCAAGGAAAGTTTTGTTTTTGTGAAGGATTTTATGTAGCCTATCTTGATTATTTTTGGCATATTAAAGCTCAGTTGATTGATTACCTATATGAGGAAAAAAATGTTTAGTTGATTGATTTATTCAAAGTGTTAGAAATTTAAGAAAATGTGCAAGTCTAGAATTGATTTTCTTGTAAAGATAAGGAGGTTAATCTTGTGGGGTTCCTAGCTTTTTTTGTCCAGTGTTAGCGTGGGTGATTGCTGTTGCTCAATGTTGTCTTGCCCTTGATTTTAAGTTTCTTAACGGCAAGATGAATTTAAACATTTCATACTCCAAGAAAAAAAAAAGGAAGAAGAAGAAGATTTTAAACGAATTTTATTTGTCATTCTTCAATTGATTTTTCCTATTGACAAAGGGAGGTTATGCTTGGTTCAGGTGGGGCAGCAGTTTGTGCTTCAGTTCATTTGGGTGAGATCAGATCTGGTGGTCTTAGAGGCAACCACAGACACCATACATGCAATGAGACATTTGTTATTTGGGGAGCTAAGACAGTATTCCGGGTATGTTTTTTTCCTCTTAGTAATGTCAAAGCTGAAAGCTTTTATAGTTCTACCTATCTTAACATTGGTAGTTACTATACAACTTTAAAGTTACCAAGTTTAAAAAAGTTAGTTTACAACCTTCCTTTTACTATGTTTATCAGTAGGGAAACATATTTTGCAGTTGCATATAATCCAGAAATATGCAGAAATTTGAAATGTACACAAATCAATTGGATCCTTTGTAGTCCCTGGAATGTGATGTATTTACATGGGTGGAAGAGATTAGTATCTTGCTTATGAATGCTTTTAGATGAAAGTGTGCATTGATTAGGAAGTGAATTTAGTACAAATGTGTCGACATAAACTGTCTGCCTGCACAGGCTCTTCAGGAATCTTATTGCTGTCACCTGTCCAGTGTACTTTTGTAGTTTTGCCATATTTTCAAATAAAGCAAGCACTCTCAGACCTTGAACATTACAATGTATGCTAGAGTTTCATTCGTAGACTTATTCTGTTTAGGTGTATTTCTTGAATCCTACCCTAAGCCACAATCAAGCTTTCGTGTTAAGTCCTTCAAATTTTCAAATAAAGCAAACATTCTCAGACCTTGAACATTACATTGTATGCTAGAGTTTCAATTGTAGACTTATACTGATTTGGTGTATTTCTTGAATTCTACCCTAAGCCACAATCAAGCTTTCTTTTTCAGTCCTTCGAAATCTTCAGTCAAGCAAAAATCCTCTACTTTTTTTGTTCCCAGTAAGCCATAATTGTTTGCTCTTTGTAATTACATTTTTCAGTACCTAAGATATGTTTTGACGACCATGAGCATGGGTGATTGGTTTTATGTCTCAAATCCTTCCTTCCCTCTTTTATTATTTCCTTTATCCAATTTTTTGGGGTTCGTTACATTTATAGTCTCTCTTTAACTCACCACTGAAGCAGGCATTCTGCTTATGCTTTGGAAGAGTTCTATGTTATTCAATTTTTGCAGCTAGCTCCTCTAAACCTTCCAAATCATGAGTTGCCGCTTATTCGTTATTTTTGAATCAAATGAAAGGGAAATGAAGATTAAATAAACAATTATAGCGCTACCTGTCAAAAGAAAAACCAACTACAGCTATTAAATCATCTCGTCTATTACACTTCGCATAGAATTTTCTTTTCAAATGAGCTCATTTTTTCCTTTTCTTGTTATGGGTTAGGGTTGCAAGTTAATTATATAATATCAAGTCCTACTCTTGATTCACTAAGTTTCTACAGGTGGAAAATGATGCGGTAAAAAAAGGTTACGCGGAAGTAATAATTGGTGCAGATGAAGTTGCTGTTGCAGTCAGCCCCCTTGGAACTGCCCATGCTCTAGTAAATATTGATCCAGTGCGAAGTACATACTTCATGGGGTGCCAGGATAGCGTAATCAACTACAATGGCTCAACGACTGATTTTAATGTATGGAAGGATCTATAAGTTCCCATTGTTATATTCTCATGGTTGCTCCAATAAGGCAACTGAAGTTTATGCGTTTGCATCAGGCTGGTCATTTTTTCTTGCAGATGAAGGTTTTGAAGGGTGTGAATTAGTCTAGCTAGTGTAGATTAGGAAACAGTGTACATAAGGCATAGCTGCTAATCATTGGCCTTCTTTTGTTCTTTCCCTTTTGGGTTTTATGACAAAAAGATGTGAGCTCAGACATATATCTACTGGATACAGCTTGCCTGTCCTACAGGCTTTATATATGAAAGCAGTATTTAAGCTCTTGAAATTTAGCAGATGTGCATGTTCAAAGATATTTTGCTCGTTATATTAGTTTGAAACGTTCTTAAAATATTCAAAGTTTGATCCAGCAAAGCTGTGCCAATTTGAGCATTTTCAATTATATGAACCAAAAGCAGTCCAAATCACAAAAAGGAAAAGGGAGAAAGAAGAAAATGAGTCACTTGATTCTTAGACAGAGACTGAGTCCAGGCTGTTTTGTGACCTTTGTATCTACTAAATGACGACCCTAAGCTATATATGTCCTCATTGTCTAGACATATTGTGAAAAAAAAAACTACCAAAACCATGTTCTCTGTGTCCAAACTGTTAACGTTACATACACGGATACACTACATAGGCATCGACTGGAAATCACTCGAAGAAGTTACCAAGGCATTCTCCTGAACAGGGATTTTGAGAAAGAAGCATTACTAGCTGGTGAAATTTTCAATGACATTACAAAAACACCATTCAGATAGGGCCTGAACTTGTTCTGCGGAGCTGATACTTCGGCTCTGGAGGTGGAACAGTAGGTAAAATATCCTCGATCTCCTGCAGATGAAACCATATTTAATTAAGTTAACTCATGAAAACTGAAGGGAGCTAGGCAACTACTGAAAATTGACAAGAGACAACTCTGAGTACAAAAAAGAAAACTTCATTTGAGGTTTGCCATGTCAGAAGCTTGTTTACTTCAAAGCATTTGAAGGGGGAAACACAATCCAAATGATCAAAGAAAATAAAAGTTGGCATGGACAAGCAAAAGTATTACCTACACATCTAAGTTTATGCAATTAAAAATGAGTCTATTAGGGACCAAGCATTGAGGTTGACATTGAACTCCAAAGAGAAATTTTAACACACCCTTCTACTTATGAGACCAAGCAAATGTTGATGCCCTCGATGGGAAAGCACTAATAAGAACTTAAATAGGTCCCTGCTAGCCCTCCCTCCCACAATCTGTGCCCTGATTTCTTTTAAGTGATGTTTCGTCCCCTTGTTGAACATATACAGTATCAATATACAGGAGTATGCAATAAAAATATCTCTGTGAAAAAGAGCAATGAAGCAAGGATTTAAACAGCTAGATAGTTGGGAAACTAACAATACTGCAATCTAGAACTATATCCTTAAGAGTGTAGCTGGGCATATACTTCTTTTTTTTGATAGGCAAGCGTAGCTGGATATGTTGGCTGCAAAAAGTCGAACCTTCTCAATCTTTTAGCAGCCAATAGTGTTTTTCTAGTCAACACTTCCACAGATAAATATCAGTCTTGCAGTTAGAGAACTACTAGGTGTCACCTGTCGATGTGCATCTATAGGTGCTTTTACTTTCTGATTCTTCCACTCATTAGATATATTGTTAAACAGAAAAGTAGCTTAAGGCCTCATGGACTACAACAAAATAAAACAGAAAAGGGAATGAGAAAACCATTTATATGACGGAGAAGAAAAGAATATTCATATGGGAAATTATGATCAAAGAGTATAGTGAAGATAGTTAAAGATCTTCTACAGTCTAAAACTGTTCTCAATGGCCTTCCTATCATTTCAAATAGCTAATGAACGAAACATTATTAGAAGTTTAATGGAGATCTTTTTTGACACCTCCAATAACTTTGACATACTTTCATCAGGAAACAACAAATCACTTGTTAATATAAAGGCTCTGCTAATTGATTAATCATCTTAAGGGGAAAAAGAAACAAAAGAAGGCATGCATCACCAACTGTACTTCCTCCTGATCGCATAAATGATTAATAGCATGTTTCATTGTGAAGGAAAATATCTTGTCCATTTAAAGATTTAGCCAATGAACTTAAAGAAGTTAGAGCGTCACAGCATTCATAGACCAGATTCAGCTACTATAGTTTCTTCCCCAGAGAAAGATTGATTATTACAACGAACATGGAACTAATGAGAATGTATAACTGTTTGAAGAAAATGATATCACTGAATTCATGCATGAATTATTTTGATTTGCAATCCTACCTTCTGTCTCTTCAGTCTTTCATTCTCCTCTTCAAGAAATGAAACCTTGTTCTCTAGTTCATGGGTGTAAGCCTGTTATTCAGAAGAGTAAAATTTCACTGGCGCATAGATGAAAAACAATATCACAGAAGATGCAAAATAAGCAAAAGGACCTGCTTTCTTGCTCGTGACCGAGCTGCAGATTCCCTATTTTTAATCATCCTCTTCTGCCTCCTTTCTACACTATTTTCAGCGACGTCACGTGGAGCAACTCGCTTTCTTCCAGATGTTTGTGTGTCTGATAGTGTTCCAATTATATGTGCTGGAGACATTGTCACTTGAGTTTCAGGATAAGTTGCATCCATAATTGGGTTAGCAACAACAGGTAAAGGCTGTTGAATTGGATGGCCTGGCATAAAAACTGGTGGTATATTCTGCTGTTGTTGTTGATGCTGCTGTTCTGGTACCTGTTGCATTGCGGGGATTTGATAGTGCGGCCACTGAGCTTGCTGTGTCAATGACATTGAATCAACCCCAAATACTAAACCCGAAATTCTCTTGCCTTGGGTCGACTCTGCAATCACTCCAGCCTTGACCAAGAAATCCTCCAGAGTTATCTCACCTAAAGTTAGTTGCCTCTCCTGGCTTCTCTTATCAACATTATCTATTTTTACCCCCTGCTGAATATCTTGCCACACCTCATCAACAGTCTTCTTGCTGAGATCCCTGGACATTGTAATGCTCGATGGATGATGCTGAGAAGCCCCTTGCTGCACTGGCCCGTAATCATTTCCCCCCACCACTTCTTGATTAGACTCGATAGTCCATACAGTTTTAACAAACTCGTCAAGGTTCATGCTATTGAGTGGTTTCCCACAATTCCCCAATTGATTCCGAACTTCATCAAGAGTGAGGCTGTAGAGTGATCCTTGCGTAGCTAAAGCATTTGCCTTTGCTTCACCTCCCCCCCGAGATCCCATCCCTTGAATTACCATTCACCAATATCAATGTGTCCACGTTCTCAACTGATCAATCAACCAATACAGATATCAGCTCCTAAACCCTTAATTCACCTCATCAAAAACCAAAGTCCTAATCTTGAAATGCACAAAGCCCAATCAACCAATCCAGAAAACCCCTCTATTCACAACACTGAAAACTAAAGTCCTAATCTTGAAATGCACAATGCCCAATCAACCAATCCAGAAAACCCCTCTATTCACCACACTGAAATCTAAAGTCCTAATCTTGAAAATGTACAAAACCCTGTGATTCACAACTAGCAACATCAGCCAATCCAGAAATCAATTTCAAACCCCTTTATTTTATGCACCACAGAAAAGAAAGTGAAGTTGTAATCTTGAAAATGTACAAAGCGCAATAATTCACATTAGTTCTACGAGAATCCCACACAAAACAAAAAAAAAAGAAGCAAAAATGAAAAAGAATCAAAACCATTTACATATCATAAAAGCCATGCAACAGAGATTCAAAGAAACAGCAACATATATAAAAGGGGGAAAACAGAAAACAGATCAATGGTAGAGAAGATCATATACCATACCAGTAAACTGTAAAAATGGAAGAATCAGTCAGAATCCATTAGGTTGCATGCAGCAACATTCACCTATAAAAAGAACAAAACCCCAGAAACTGAAACTCAATCCATACAGAGAATACTATTAATAAATTAATATTCATAGACCCAAAATTCTATGTATAAAAATGGATATCCAATACCATTACCAGAGAAAAAAAATAAATAAAAATCAGCCCTTGGTTTTTATCTACTACAGTGGTGTGCAATTTACCACTGACCCCTTTTTTCTTGTAAAGTTTCTGGCTTTATTTATGAGCTTCAGTTACACCTGAAGGCTGAACATGCAACCTCTTTTGTCCTCTGTTTGGTTTTGGTCACACACAGCCAAAAAAAAAAAAAAAGTTTTGTAAACTAATGACTGATTACTAGGTACTCAGTATTAAATAATGTAGTTTTAGTTTTGCTAAAATACCATGAATTTATGTGCATTAGCCTTTTGGGTGAAATATTAAATAATTTATTTATCACACTTATATTACTTAGTTTAAAAAAATGTACATATTATAAATATAAAATCGAAAGGCGGAGAATCTAAGAAGGGAAAAAAAATAGTTTCTTCAATTGGTATATATAAGATCCAATTTTGTTGTATGGTAAAAGAACAGTAAAATTTATAAAATTGTAATAAGAAATTTAGGTGATTTGATGCTTCTTAAATAATGACATAATTAATAAGAAAAAAATGGTATTAAGTTGGAATAATGGAACCAACACTATGAAAAAAATGTTTTGGAAGAGAAACATTTTTGTAAAAAAATTTATATTCCACTTATATACATTATTAGTAATGAAAACTTTTACTTGATAGGGAAAACACATAATATTAATGTGAAATAGAACTCATTAAAGAAGTAATAGAGAAAAAAGAGTAACATTTGTTAATATAAGGATAAAATAAATATTTTATATTTTGATCGAATGATTATGTATTGTTTCATAATATATGATATTTTGTTAATGAATATAATGTTTCGATATATTATATCGTCATCTATCGCCTGTGGATGTATAATGTCATATATTCATATTTGAATAATAAACGTACCAAAAAAATATGATGCAAATAGAATCAAATTAAAAAGATAGGATAAATGATAAAATAGAATTTAACTAATAAATAAAAATGGAAATATTAAGGTAATGCTACGATCAAACCAAATCAATCATTACACAAAATAATCTTTTTATCAAATTATCTAACAATAAATTCAAATGATACGATATAATAAAATTTAAATAACAATTAAAACAACTATTATATTTAAAATTAATAATACAATATTAGCTATAAGAACCCTCCAAACAAGATGTCAAAAAAAGTAACAATATTATATTTAAAATTAACAATACAATATAAGGATAAATACATAATTTAATTATTTATATTCTACTTATATTTTTATTTTAATTTGTGCAAGGGCTAGAACTTGGCCTTCATCAGATTTGTTTTTCTTTTATCTCTTCCTATGTATGTATGCATCTTCTTCATCTTTTGGGTTAATCTCGACTTGTGTTTCTTCGTTTAACCTGCCGATTTTATCTCCTTTTCTTGTGCGATTTGCCCTCTTCGTTTGAACTGAATTTGGGGCTTTTTGGTTCTTTTGGCGATTTGTAACTTTGAGGTTTTGCTGTCTAAAATCACTGCTTTGATTGCTTTAGGGTTGAACTGCCCTTGCAGTGAGTACAAGTTTAGCTTATTAAGAGTTGCTAGGAACATGCAGGTGAGTGTATTTGTTATTCTGTATTTTTATTAATTTTTTTCAAGCCACAAAAATGTCTTATACGATTCATTTGTTTTTCAAAATTTTCTGAAAGAAAGGAGATGCTGGACCAATTGATCTGGACAAGACAACAACGACATTGGAACCTGATAAGACGAGCAGTGGGGGTCTTTTTGTTCCTGGGAAGGAGAGAGTAGTTTTTAAACCTTCAGAGCGGAAATCACTTCTAGGTATGATTGATTTGTGGTTTTTGGACTTCATTTATTTCCATATATGGTTTTATATAATAGAAATATTGCATTATTTCTGTTTGTGGGATTGTTCAACTTCACAAAAATTTGATCTTTATATGAAGACAAGTTTATTTTTTTGATGCTTTACATATTTATCTGAGCAAAACACACATAACTTAACTAGGATGACTCCTAACTAGTATGTAAACATACTGCCCCGTTCCTCTCTCTCTAGCAAATTGAAGGACCATCTGCAGGCTAACGGGGAAATATGATCCATGCTATCTTATGACCTTAGATTATCAACCTATCTCTCTATATATCAATGATAAATTTTCTTTTAAGAAATTTGCTACTTCTTTTGGGTAGCTGCAAAGGGGGACAAGGCCATAACGTGACAAACCTATATAAAAAGGGAATAGAATGACCTTAGTAATTTTGCGGAAAAAATGAATCAGAATTTTGCACTGAAATAACAAGAAAGAAGAAGTAAATGAGGCTGCACCTTGCGACACCTCATATACAATGATTGTGATGTGCATCATCCTTCCACACTTTCTTAATTTGTTTATTTCTGCATACCTACACATATTTTTTTTTCAAGCATTGGATTCTCAGAGGCCCCACCCTGACCATAAGACATTTTCAGGATTTCCGTATTTGTATATTGGGTTCTTGTACAGAATGTGCTAGTATCCTAGATTAATTGTTTGTATAGTATTCAAAAGCTTTATATAGACATTCCTTTTTTAATCGAGTAAAAATTAGATACATATTCTTCTTCTTGCAAGATGTATGCTTTTCCATGAGAATGACAACAACAACTAGCCTCAGTCCCAAATAAGTTGGGGCTGGCTTTGTGACTCCTCAGTGACCATGTTACTTCATTTAAACTCATCATGAGAAATTTCTTGAAAATTAATTATTTAGGTCTATCCGAATCTTTTCTTTGTCAGGTGACCTATGATGCATGTACTAAGATTTCTTTCAAGAAACGAGTAGTATAAGAATTAAGAACACTATATTGTAATAGTTCCATCTGCTTCTTTTCAAATTATGTGCTTAGACTATCGACACATGTATTAGTTCCATTGCCATGTTGAGTTATAACTTTGACTATGCTCCCTTCTCGATAAGTGTGTGATAAAATGAAATTGTTTAGTGATTTATATCTTTATCAACTTTTCATGATTGGATAGGGCTTGATGCCTTGGCGATTGCTAAAAGGGGAGGGGCTGCTGTAGAGAGTGAATTTAAAGTTCCAAGGGAGAGACTTGCTTCATTTGCGTCATCTTTAGATGAGGATGAAGAGTCATCTGCTGCTTCTGGAATTGATGAGTTGGGACATACTGCATCTAATGTTTCACGGAACAATGTACGGAGGAGGTATCGTGAATCTTATGCTAGTGAGACATCTGTTTCAGGTACCAGTTACTTAACACTTTTTCTTTTTACATTAGAGGATTCATTAGTTTAGTCAACTCCAACTTCATCAAAAGAAACTCTGATGTTGTGATTACTTGTGATATTTGTTGGTCTCTGCTGCCTGCATTTTAACTCAATGTATGAGTCTTATAACCCCTTCAGTCTGCATCTTACTACACTGCTACATATGAAAAGAACTAAAAAATAACCATCCTCTTTATATCTTGCACATTTTCATTTTTACACCAAAGGATCAAGTGAGCTAAACATCTATGCTTAAAGGTACAAATATTTCCTTTTTGCCTACAAAGTATCTTTGATTTCTCTCCTTCGACACAGTCCACCATATAATGCCGGTATAGTGTTCCTTTTTATCTTCTTTTCCGCTGTCCTCTTTTATTCCAACAAAGTAGTAGGTCTTTAGGAGATAATGGTAAGCTATGTATGTGCTGGCGACCTCAACGGAAAAACGTAATTTTTAGAAGAAGTTGCCGGAAAGAGTGATGGCGTTGCTGGCGTCAGGAAGTTCTAGTGGTGCATGATGGTGCGTCGTAAGGTGGTTTCCGGCAGCATCTGGTTGGGGTCTGCTTGCACTACCTTGTGGTGGTGTTAGTTTTTCTATAGAACTAATAGATAATTATTTAGACGCGGACAGGTTTATGTGATGAGAAAACTCAACCTCTTCTTGTCGAAAAAATAAGAATCCTAGTGCTCCGGTGCTATGCGGGAGAAGACTTACCTCCAAAGGCACCAACAACTCTGAAACCATGAAGACGTCAAGAAGAAAAAGTTTCTTTATATTTTTTGATGAATTTACAATCCATGATTGTGGGTACTCATACAATGAGTCCTAGGACTAAATAAGGCAATATTATACAATCAATTACACTCAACCACAATATCAATCTACTCTTATGATTAAGCTAGGAAATTGGTAATTAATCAACATTTATTTTTCTAGGTAGTGCAGTAACCGATGAACGGGGAGATGCTGAGACAGTCGTGAGGTCTCACTTGAATGAGAAAACAGAGGTACATTGCTTATTAGTATTCTTACTTTGACATATTTCCTTGTTATTTTCTATAAGTTTTGAAGCTTGATATTGTTGAATTGCTTTTTCTATAGTTCTGTGGGGTTTAATTCTTCCTCTTACTGTTTGATGTCTTTGCATATTGCATCGAGAAGAATAACTTCAGTGAGATGAAAGAAGGTTACATTCTGAACTAGAAACTTTGAGGAGCTGCTGCCTTAATTAGCCGGAGTCTAAGCTGGATTGTAGATTCCCTTCCATTCTTTGTGTTGTGTTTGTGTGTTTCAGTTTTGACCAATATAGGGAAACTTTGAGGATCTGGTACCTTTATTAGCTGGAGTCTAAGCTTGATATTCAGCAATACGCTGACTGTTACTATGAAGCAAATCTGAATACATTGTCCTTTTCAGTACAGTGGAATATTTTTGTTAATTATCGAAGTAGCACAAAGTTGTCCTTTCTTACTAATTATAAAGTTGGCCCAAAGCTATTGTACAAATACATATGAATGCACATTTATAGGTCATCCATCTTTGTAGTTCAATATAATGAAATAACAAATGCATAGAGGTAAATGGTTGCAAATTACCAACCATTCTTTTCGATGAAGAATTTATTAAGAAAGTACAGCATTGAGTTTCATCAGAGCGTCTTGTATGCAAGATGAAGCTGTAATGCTACTGATTGAGTCATTTGAAGTTCGTTTCACTGTTTTACTCTTCTTCTGTTCCTCTCTTTTCCATTAAAGTTAGTCAGGTTCTCCTGCTTGAGATATTGGGTCTGAAATATCTGTATGACTTGTTGGAAACTCATTCCTTAGTGCATGTGACCTGCTACTTTAGTGTTTACTGGTAAATTCCATCAGATGCTTTAGTTTTTTGCCTCAAGTGGATGAACAATTGTGTTCTGTAATGTAGCTCAACCTGTTGCTTTGTTTGTGGTTCAAGGTTCCACCTGTATCTTCTGGGAGTTTACGTTCTACGATATCTAGGGGCGAGTCAGTTGACCGTGAAAGAGATGGAAGTGAATACAGGGATAATTACAGAAGTGAAAGCAGGGAAGGGAGAAGGAGAGATAGAAGAACCAGCAGGGAAGAGCGCCACTATAGGGATTCATCACGTGGTTATGAAAGAGAATATGATGGGGATGACGGAAGAAAAAGAAGTAGATATGATGGTTTCAGGAGGACTCCTGGTAAACATTACATCTTCATTTGTCAATGCCTGGTATTTTTGGTTCTGATTTTCCAAATGAAAAACAAGTAGGTAGCATTTAAATATGTCAGTGTGTGCACTAAAATGTATATGTCACGATGAACCTATTCTAGTGGTGCTTGATGGAGTTGCAATGGTGTCAACTACTGTTCACTCAAACGAACCCATCTGAGTCCAATAAAGTGTGTATTTGAATTTTGCATGCATGTACACTACATCTTTCTTTTAGAGCTGGTGGTTCTAAAATCATCTGAATCAACACATAGAATAGCAATGAGCATGTTATAATCAGGAACTGTTGGGTTAGTCAATGGCTACTTTAATTTTGTGACATTTCTTAAAGCATTTGAATTGATCTGTCAAATTGTGTAATCTTTCAAGGAAGATCGGAATGGGATGATGGTAGATGGGAGTGGCAAGATACCCCTCGTCGTGATAGTCGTTCCAGTAGTAGTAGCAGGCGTTATGAGCCTTCACCATCACCAAAGTTTCTTGGTGCTTCACCTGATTCTCGACTTGTTTCACCATGGCTCGGGGATCATACTCCTCAATCTGCTGGTATGGTATCTGTGAATTCTAACACTGGCGTTGTTTTGTAACAATATGGTCAGCGCATCATTAATGAGAAACCTTCATACCTGCAGGAGCTGCTTCTCCGTGGGACAGTGTGGCTCCTTCTCCAACTCCAATTAGGGCATCTGGGTCATCAGTAAGATCTTCAAGTTCCAGATATGGTGCAAAATCCAGTTTGAGTATGTCTTCTACAGGAGGTGCTCTGTCTGAGGTACTTCGTTATACTCAAAGTTATCTTCCTTAGTTTATTTTTTGTTTGTGGGGTGGGGGCTTAATTGGAATATTAAAAGAAGGATTTTTTTCACCTGTGCGTTACTTCCTTCTAGGACGGAGGAGATGACACAAATGATGCCTCTGAAGATCAGAATGAAGAGATTACTGAAAGTATGCGTTTAGAGATGGAGTATAATTCAGATCGTGCCTGGTAATTGTCTTGCCATTTTACAGTATCTACAGTATTATGAGTCTTATGACCCCTCTCTCAGAAGTTTATATGTGCTTACTATGTTTTTTTTTCTCTTTCTAGTAATCAGTTTTGTTATTTTTGGTAGAGCCAATTATCACTTGCATTATGCAGGTATGACCGCGAAGAAGGTAGTACAGTGTTTGAAGGGGATGGTTCATCAGCATTTCTAGGTGATGAGGCATCTTTCCAGAAGAAAGAGGTGGAATTGGCCAAAAAACTGGTAAGCACAGAGAGTACAAAAGCCTTAAATCATGATTTTGACATATGTTTGCATTTGTGTGTTTGGGGGAGAACTAGCATACTCTCGGATGTTACTGGGACTCGGTGGAAGTTGTAGCAATATGAATGACTGGTGCTTTAAGCTGATTAGAAAACTTACTTGATGGTTAGTGGTTTAGCTTGCACTTGACAACTCGTGTCACTCTCTGCATAACAGTCTGTTGTGTCATAGCTTGCTGTATTTCAATGAGGCATTATGGATTTATGTTTTCTGCTTTGCGATCCCTCTATCATCAATAACTGATGATGAGAATTAGATGAATTTATATAATTCTCTGGTGCGAAGGCAACTAGAGGGTACATATCCTTAATTGCCGTTTTGATGCATGAGCATGTTTCTCTCACTATTGTGATTGTGTCAGACAATGTGCTTTTCCTACTGATTGAATTCCCTTTGTGTAGACCTGCTGTCTCTTTTAGAGATGTATTTTGTATTATCCTATTTTAGAGCATTGTTGAACATCTGAGAGGTCACTAAGACGTTTGAACAGAAAAGAGATTGGAAGACCTTGCACAGATGTTATCCTTTTGACCCTAAACTGAAATTGCAGTTTTTTTCTTTCTTTTACATCCAGATGTATCTCGATTTTGCACCTCTTTGGTGCCACCATCTGCATAACATTGTTGCTTTCGATTAAAGAAAAATGAATTTTACATCTGAGAGGTATTTAAATTAGATGTTGTTTTCCGATGCAGAACTTTGAAACTTGGTCTGAAATTCAGGAAATTATAGGGAATTGCGAGATCAAAATAGTTTTGTCATTTTTAGCCGATAGCTGGTTCTTCTTAGAATCTGAGCTAAAATGACTATTGGGGAGAGAACACAGAGATTTACTGGCTAAGTCAAGATATCATTTTAATTTTACATCAAGAGCTTCTTGGACCTTTCCTGATGAGATAGTCTGTTCTCAGTGGGTTCGCATAATATCAAGAACTTCTGTAGTCTATCAAACGTAACTATACTATGTAGTTAAGGATTGGTGATGAGATAGTCTGTTCTCTGTGGGTTGGCATAATATCAAGAACTTTTGTAGTCTATCAAACGTAACTATACTGTGTAGTTAAGGATTGATTAGATATAATGAACACAAATACAATGCATGTATGGTCTGCCATTGACGTCATCTTTCTCTCTTTCCCTGCCCGCCACTTGTAACAGGTTCGTAGAGATGGAAGCAAGATGTCACTTGCTCAAAGTAAAAGGTTATCACAGCTCACTGCAGACAATGCTCAATGGGAGGACCGCCAGCTTTTGAGATCTGGAGCTGTTAGAGGTACCGAGGTGCAGACGGAGTTTGATGATGAGGATGAACGGAAGGTTATTCTTCTTGTTCACGGTACATCTCTATGATACACCTCAGCTGACAAATTTTTTCTGCTTCTCAACAATGTTTGCTCTATTTTTTGTTTGGATATCTTACCATTTATTGGGACAGATACAAAGCCTCCCTTTTTGGATGGAAGAATTGTTTTCACCAAGCAAGCTGAGCCGATAATGCCAATAAAGGACCCAACTTCAGATATGGCCATAATTTCACGTAAAGGCTCAGCTCTAGTTCGGGAAATACGTGAAAAACAAAACATGCACAAGTCTCGACAAAGATTTTGGGAGCTGGCTGGTTCAAAACTCGGAGATATCCTTGGTGTTGAGAAGAGTGCAGAGCAGGTACCTTATGATTCCATGAATTTGAACATACTGTGTTAATCTGGTGTGTTTCAGGTTGTAGACGATATAATCGGGCATTCCCTTTCACCTTATGCTAGGTTGATGCGGATACTGCTACAGTGGGCGAGGATGGTGAGGTTGATTTTAAAGGAGAAGCTAGATTCTCACAGCACTTAAAGAAAGGGGAAGCTGTCAGTGACTTTGCATTATCAAAAACACTTTCACAGCAAAGGCAGTATCTGCCCATCTTCTCTGTGCGAGATGATTTATTGCAGGTTTGACCCATTTTCTCATTCTGATACTCTGGGGAGTTTATTGAATGATGAGTTACTGTACCTGCTGATTGGCTTTTCATGTCTGTGAAGACATGTAGGTGCCACATACCGCGAGGTATGAAAACCTAATAAAAAATGAGTTACTGAACCTGTTATCCACCTTAACACATATCTAGAAACTTTTACTTTGAACTTCATTGGGAATTAGTTAAATGGTAAAATTGACCTGATGTTCCGTAATTAGGACTTGGAGCTCTGCATACAAATTAGATGCTAAGCTGCTTTCTCAAAGTCTATTGATGTCCTTTTCATTGGGATAAATTCACCAAATATTTTACTTGTGAATAACAACGTTCACTCTTTATGGTTTTTTTATAACCATGGTGTCCAGGCCATCTAATTCCATGGGGTGCTTGCTACCTCCTACCAACACAAGTACCGAGTACTCTATCACTAAAGAAGATATCACCTAGTGTTTTGTCTCCGTTGGCTTTTGAACCTGAGATCTCATGGTTCTCAACCCACTTCATTGATCCCCAGGTCATATCTAGGGATGGAAAAATGGGTAATATATATGGGTACCCATTCAAAGTACCCATCTTAAATAAGTTGGTTACCCAACTCATTTAAAATGGGAAAAAAACGAGTCAAACTCATATTAACCATTTAAAAGTTCGTCGGAAAATGGGTAAAAGGGACTCATTTACAAAAGAAAGAAGAGTCACATTAATATTTTTTTAAGGTGTAGTGGTCGGGATAGGGATGGGTGGATAAGGAAAAAATCAATATTTTTTTTGAAAAACAATTTTTTTGGGAGGGGGTGCGGTAGTGGTGGGGAGGGTGGTGTGAAGTAGAAAAAAATAAATTTATTATTTTTCAGAAAAAACAAATTAAAAAAAAAAGTAACTTTTGAGGCGTTTGGCTATGGGGTGGGGGTGCGGAGGGTGAAGAGTGAGGTTAGAGATTTTGCTTTTAAAGCTTTAAACATGATCCCTATAATACTATGGGTAAATATGGATACCCATATTATCCATTGGGTAACTCGTTTTTACCCATTTAAAATATGAGTCAAGTCGAATATTTACCCATTTTTATTTAACTCATTTTCGATCGACTCATATTCAACTTGACCTGCTTGTTTGCCGGTCCTAGTCATACCCTTTGGCACCGCTGTATTTCTTCAATGAATGATTCTTTTGGTTTTTTCTTTTTGGGAACAGGTGGTTCGCGAAAACCAGGTGGTGGTTGTTGTTGGAGAAACTGGTTCTGGAAAGACAACACAGCTAACTCAGGTTGGCTTAGACTTGTGTTTTCTTTTTCTAAATCATCTTTTAAATCTTAACTGGAATCTGTTGAATCTTTATACGGTCCTGGGTCTTATTTGTATGTGTGTCTGTAATTGCATGCAGTACCTTCATGAAGATGGCTATACAAGTAACGGGATTGTTGGTTGCACCCAACCCAGGCGTGTGGCAGCCATGAGTGTTGCAAAAAGAGTCAGTGAAGAAATGGAAACCGATCTTGGTGATAAAGTTGGATATGCCATTCGTTTTGAAGATGTCACTGGGCCAAGTACTGTTATCAAGGTGTGTTTTTTGACCATATGAGAGATGAGTCTACTCGCACCTCGTAATTGTATTTTATGTAATTTATGCAATTGTAAGATTTCAAGGTGAGTACCTTGGTTCACTTATAAGTTGGTGTGAGCTTATATGTGTATATTTCCTTGTGCAGTACATGACTGATGGTGTTCTTCTAAGGGAAACACTCAAAGATCCTGATCTTGAAAAATATCGGTATTGTCCCACTCTTTATATGCTTTCATAAGCTTTTATGTTTGATTTCCTGGATCGTCAACTTTCTGCTTTCTTTATGTAGTGCAGTTACTCAAATATCTCTTTTTCGCAGTGTAATTGTAATGGATGAGGCCCATGAGAGATCACTCAACACTGATGTCCTTTTTGGCATTCTTAAGAAAGTTGTGGCTAGGCGACGTGATTTTAAGCTTATTGTCACTTCTGCAACTCTGAATGCCCAGAAGTTCTCTAACTTTTTTGGGAGGTAGGTTTTTTTATTGGATAGCTGTACAAGGATATTGTATGTGTTAGCTTTCGATCGATTTTTCACTTCGCATAACCCCGTGTCTCTTTATTGCAGCGTACCAATATTTCACATACCTGGAAGAACCTTTCCAGTTAATAAATTGTATAGTAAAACCCCATGTGAAGATTATGTCGAAGCTGCAGTTAAGCAAGCCATGACCATCCATATTACTAGTGCACCGGGTGATATACTCATCTTCATGACTGGTCAGGATGAGATTGAAGCTACCTGTTATGCACTTTCAGAGCGCATGGAACAGCTTACTTCGTCAACAAAGCAAGCAGTGCCCAATCTATTGATTCTTCCTATATACTCTCAACTGCCCGCTGATTTGCAAGCAAAAATATTCCAGAAAGCTGAAGACGGGGCTCGAAAATGCATTGTTGCTACTAATATCGCTGAAACATCCTTGACTGTCGATGGAATTTACTACGTCATTGATACAGGCTATGGTAAAATGAAGGTGTACAATCCTCGTATGGGTATGGATGCTCTGCAAGTGTTCCCTATTAGTCGAGCTGCAGCTGACCAGCGTGCTGGTCGAGCTGGTAGAACTGGCCCAGGAACTTGTTACCGGCTTTATACTGAGAATGCGTATGAGAATGAAATGCTGCAAAGTCCCGTGCCAGAGATTCAACGGACAAATCTTGGGAATGTGGTTTTGCTGCTCAAGTCTCTCAAAATTCAGAACCTGTTGGATTTTGATTTTATGGACCCACCTCCTCAGGATAACATCCTTAACTCCATGTATCAGTTGTGGGTATTAGGTGCACTTAACAATGTTGGGGATTTAACAAGCCTTGGCTGGAAAATGGTGGAGTTCCCATTGGATCCTCCCCTTGCCAAAATGCTCTTGATGGGAGAACAACTAGAATGTTTGAATGAGGTTCTGACTATTGTTTCTATGCTTTCAGTGCCTTCTGTTTTCTTTAGACCCAAGGATAGGGCTGAGGAAAGTGATGCCGCTAGGGAAAAGTTTTTTGTGCCAGAATCTGATCACCTTACACTGCTTAATGTTTACCAGCAATGGAAAGCTAATCAATACAGAGGGGACTGGTGTAATGACCACTATTTACAGGTCAAAGGTTTACGCAAGGCTAGGGAAGTAAGGTCTCAATTGCTGGATATCCTCAAGACACTTAAAATTCCACTCACTTCCTGTGGTCCTGATTGGGATGTTGTAAGGAAAGCCATCTGCTCTGCCTACTTCCATAATGCAGCTAGGTTGAAAGGAGTTGGGGAATATGTTAATTGCAGGAATGGAATGCCTTGCCACCTTCATCCCACTAGTGCTCTGTATGGATTGGGTTACACTCCTGATAATGTGGTTTATCATGAGCTTATCTTGACATCAAAGGAGTACATGCAGTGTGTGACAGCTGTGGAGCCTCACTGGTTGGCTGAACTGGGCCCCATGTTTTTCTCCGTGAAAGATTCTGATACATCAATGCTGGAACATAAAAAGAAACAGAAAGAGGAGAAAACTGCCATGGAGGAAGAAATGGAGAAGTTGCGTAAAGTACAGGCTGAAGCTGAGAGACGAAACAAGGAGAAGGAGAAGGAAAAGAGAGCAAAAGAACTGCAACAGGTTTCTATGCCTGGTTTGAAGAAAGGCTCAACTACTTATTTACGACCTAAGAGGCTCGGTCTGTAAATTACCACTTTTTGCTGTAGTTGTTAGATATCTGTTGTGATGATTCTTGTCCCAGTGCAAAAACCACGTACAATTCTCAGCCTATCTCTTAGTCATCCTCAAATTAATTTAGTGGATGGAGATTCAGAGAAGTAAAAATTCAAAAGAAAGTTTACAGTGAACAAAACCATGTATAACTCCTTCATATGGTTATCATCTTTACCCCTTGCAACCCTGAATTTGACGTGCTTGTATAAGTTTCTTGATAAAACAGTTACATCTGCTCCTTTGCTTTTGGCAGCATTCAGATTGCACATTTGCTACTATTGTTGTATTACATTATCTTATTATCTGGAGTGATATATAAAGGAGAATCTTCAATCAATTTCTTTGTTTATCAGCATGCTTTGCACGAGTTGCAGATACAATCGTGTATGTTTTGGGAAATTTGTTGTTCATACCTTTTTTTAACTAGATTTTGAAAACGTGCGTTGCACGTTTGTCCCTTATAATTACTAAAAAATGTATGCATACTTAAAAAATTGGATTTCAGAATAGAAAGCATATTTGTATTGCACGCTTCTTAGTATAAATATTCGTAAATTATTTAAATACAATTACAATATGTATAAATAGTTATTCATAAAATTAAGTAATCAAAAGAGAAAGAGTGTAACATCAAATTAGCTAATGAATTCGAAAATAAAATGAAATAGAGTAGACTAAAAACAATAAAATAGCTAATGAATTCTAAAACTTTTAAATAACAAAAATTAAAGAGAGAATAGTTTTTGCTTATAAGAATAGAAGAACTTCCTCAATAACTAACAAAAGTATAAACAGATCTATCTCTTTTTTATTGCAAATGTGACGAACAATTACATCAACAATTATCCATCAATAATTATACATTAGAATAACAAAGTGTATGCATCAACAAAAAGTAATTGTGTTGAACAATGTGTCAGTGTAATTACATCCACCAATAATTATTCATCAACAATTATACATCGAAATAATTAAGTTTATGCATTAATATAAAGTGATTTTGAAGATAATTTTTTGGTATTTATAGTTACAAGTTTGGAATTGTAAAATTCATTAAAAAATTGATGATATACATAACGTCTATGAGAATTAGATTGTTTAAAGTTGGGAATATGTAAAGTTTCTTACTAAAATCTAAATATGTGCCATATTAAGATGTATGGTAATTCAAAGGACATTTTTGTTCTTTAATGTTAAAGGAAATTTCGGATATAATATACTGTCTTTTGTTGTTACGAAACACTTCATCTACCGAACTCTATTTTAGAACAAAAAATAAATTAAACATTTCTTTAATTAATCCTACCTAGAAACATAATGGATTAATACCATATAAGTATTATTTTATCAATTATTTCTTTAATAATATTTAAATTAGTAAAAGGGTATAAAAATTATTAATAATATTGTTTTATGTTTAAAAGTTAAAAGGAGTATATACTCCTTAAAATGAGTATAAAGAATTTATGAGAATTTTTATCCAAATACTTTTTTTTCTAGATAGAATAAATGAAATAATAAGTTCTAAATTTAATCAATAAAAACATAAAGTTGCAGAATATAAAAATATTTAGTATTACCCTTTTTCTTCTTCAATGTTTCCTCTTCTTTCGTTATTAGGGGTATTTATTTACAAATATGAAATCACACCATGATTTCATATTCATACAAGTAGTAAATCATTTATAAATTCCAAAGACACATTAAATATAATGCATGCTAATTTTTGTAGATTTAATTATGAGAAAAAACTAATTACATGAATTATTCAATTCTCTTATCCAATAACCTAGAGTATTCACTACATGATAATCAACTTGTTATAACAAACATAATCTTTAAAAGAAGATTTGTACATCAGACATGTAAATGAAAATTTTTATTTTCTTTTTCATTGCCATTATTCAAGAAAAAGTAGTCAATTTACCTTCCTTCAATAGAAAAATTAAATGTAACAAACAATGAACTAAGTAAAAATATGCAACATTGAAATGAAAAATAATACTTACCAAACAACAAATAAATGTCAATGACGCCTTTAACCTTCTTGAAGAATGCATCGAATGCACTGAAATGATTAAATTCTAATTCAGATACTATATTCTCCAAGAATTTACCGTTAATAAATTAACGAAACAACATACATATTCTTTCTCACACAAGTAGGTTTGTTTTTACCTCATGAGTGTTGAGCAGACTTTTTGTCCAAATGAAAAACTCTCTATAATTATTTATCACCTGTTGCGTTAAAAACATAAATTTTCGATGAAAATAATGAAACAAAACATGTAATATTAGTTCTATCTATATACATATATGTCTAAAATTTATTGAACAAAAGAAACATGAAAAATTTGGAGAAGAATTTTGTGAGATAAATCAATTCACATGCTATTGTCATGAGAAGACATCAAAATAATATATTTTGTTGGAAAAATCAGATATATAATTTTATCAATGGAACTCTTCAAATTCTTTAACTTAAAATTAAATAAGAGATGTTTTGAAATGTTTGAACTTCATTTGTTTGAATGACTATTTATCTCTCATTATAACTTTATTACTTTAAAGTTTATTATCTAATTATTTATTAAAAATACTTATACATTTTAAATAATAGAAAAAATATTTAAGTGAAGGGTAAAATGGTAATTCAACTCTGAGGTTAGGAGCTTTTAGTTGGTTTAAATTTTGTGATATTACTCTATTTATCTTGTCTCTACACTAGAAAATAAGCTCGACTCATACTGATTTACTGGCCATTTTAAATTTGTCTTCATCTGGTTTTCAACTCAACTCTGCATTTCTCTTACATTACGGAGAAGTCCATTCTCGTCACATTACGACCCTTGTGATCTTCATATGACGCTGATAACAGCAAGAGGTCTAATAAGCTTTAAAAATAACAGAAATTGGAAGCAGTGACAAAATTAAAAATCTTTGCCAAGGCCGGTATGGCAGTGCAGAAACTGGTTCTTTTACTCATTTTCAGGTAGCAGTTTAGGAGACGGGGGGTGACATAACAACACACGCGCTGATGATATATCAAAAGAGAGAAGCCGCTACGCATTAATGTAATGTAATTTTAACAAGAGAAGAAAATGTAATGTACATCAAACTTCATCAAAAATATGAATGTAGTACACATCAAAATCATCTAATTAGGTGAAACGAGGGTACAGGACTGATATTGTGACTACACCAAAAGGTAAGAAGAACAGCATTGGACTTGGACTCACACATTACTTCTGCAGAAAATGCATTTTTTATGCAAAGCAGTAGCACTGAAGAGTGAAAGAAACACAGGTTCTAATCTGCTTCCATGATATCTGCAGTAATTTTGTGATCAAAGGGCCAAGCAAGCCTAAAAAATTAAGATGCTCAGGACTATATAAGATGGAACACAAGAATTAGCAGTAATTTTTACAGATTTATGCAAACAAAAGTGTATGTTATGTAATGATGATACTAAAGGAACCAATATGGTAGGATTGCTATCAAGTTTTACCAGGTTATAAGGCCTCTGGGATGCCAATGCTCACACTCTCTTGTTGCCATTCTTACCAAAACCAGTATCCTGCATCATTGCTACAAATTCATTGTAGTCAATGCGCCCATCCTGGAGAAAGAATAAGAATATGAAGCTAATTAGTTTGAAGTTTGATCATTCTTTATTCCCCAATAATTATGGTCATGTTCTTATTTATGTTCCTGCAATTAATCATGCATCCTATGAATTTTCATGATATTAGAAACAAAATTTTGATTAGAATATGACGAGTATACATTATCCTGATCAACTTCACGCATAAGTTCTTCCATGGGAATATTGCTCAAACCAAACTTCTCACAAGCCTTTTGGAGCTCTTCTTGTGTGATATATCCACTACCATCTTGATCAAAATATGAAAAAGCAGCATACATGTGATCCTCCTTCTGGACTTTGTTTAGATGAAGCATAGCAGCGATAAACTCGCCATAGTCAATGGTACCACTATTATCCATATCTGCCTGCATTTTTCCATGGAGAAGGCTATTTAATAAGGATCAGACTTGATGGTGTATTGTATACGAGATATGATTGTTCCAGTTAAAGACTGTAGCAAAGAAGCTGAAAGACAGAAGCCAGAAACATCTCACATAACTATTCTGGTAGTATTCTTAGTCTAAGTTTCTAAACATTCACAGTAGAGGCTCTTGATTCTATTTACCAGTTATCTGGTCCTAATCGGCAAAGGCAGAGCTCTTCTGTGTAAGAGGAGTCTCTCTATTTTGGTCTTAGCAACCACATAAGGGATTTATATGTATTATGCTGTAGAACCTCTAATAAAAAGTTTGGAGTACTCGACTCAATACTAATATATATGATTTTGCTAATTTCATTATATAATGCAACTAAGAGATCAATATTTCTGATGTTTTGTTCTGGTCTTGCTTTTATTAACAGAAAACAACTGTGATTGTTTGGATTTGGTTTTGAGTATGCCTTGGAAAAAATAGGTTATACTGAGTCAAAGAAAGTAAGGAAGTTATCGAACACAAAAGGTAAAAACCAAAAATGAAAAAGGAACTTCTACATACCGCTTGCATTAAACTGTTTATTTCTGAATCCTTAAGTTTGGAACCAACTTTTTCTAAACCCTTTTTCAGTTCCTCCAGTGTAATATGTCCACTGTTATCCGCGTCTATCATTTTGAACATTTGCTTTAATCCTGCAATTTCCTCTCCAGACAGATTTTCAGCAATAACCTAAACAAAACAGCTGTACTTGGTCAAGCATAATAATACAAAACCTATACAACAGCAGCAACAACAACATACCCAGTGAAATCCCACAAAGTGGGGTCTGAGAGGGTAGAGTGCACGCAGACCTTAACACTACCTCGAGGAGTAATACAAAACCTAGTTATAGTTGATAACAGTAACATGCAAGGGTATCCTTTTCCTGCTCCTCATTTTAAAATCACTACGGAGAAATGGAGAATCACTAGAAGATAGCCTTTTCACTTCCCAATTTAGAATAGATATAGTTCTCACATTGTTTCTATTCAAGATTCTCTATCGTCAAAATAAGACATAGTGCTACTACACTAAGATCAGATCAAATGTGTCGAGAGTTGAAACAACTTACTCTGATTGCTATCTTCTTTAATTTATTCATTGCAGAAAATTGATTGAGACGAGAAAGAACAGCAGAATCAAGAGGCTTATCTGGAGCAACTCCACCTACACGGACCCATGGGTGACCTGAAATAGACAATAAACAGTTTTTCTTGCAAGTCAAAGAGCATCCAAATGAACTCTTAACCATATATAAAGACAGACAAATGGACTTATCTGTTTCTTTTCTATCAATTCGTTAATGTTTTTATAGTTACATCTTCCCTATATATATCATAGTCTCTGTTCATCAATCCATCAAAGAAGCTCAAATAAAAGGTCAGAATCTCTGTTAACCTATCCATCAAAAAAGCTCAAGTAGAAGCCCAGAACCTTCCTCATATTCCACAATATCTTAGCTAATGATACAGATACCGTTGTTAGGAGCATAGGCCTTGCAATAATGTATCCCGACCTGTCAACAATTCGGCAAAAATGCAGACTAAAAACAAAGTCTCACAAACGTTAGCTTGAGAGGAGTTGTTCTTCGGTCCATCGTTCTTCTTCCTTTAAGTAAACTTATACTTTGCAGTGTACAAGTAAATATTGATTTTTATAATTCACTTTATTTTCTATCTCATGCGAGTCACCTATATCTTGCTCCACAGTTCTGTGGATGCTACAATGAGAAAAAGCTACTAAACTGTGACTGCTATCGAGATCCAGTGTTCAATACATTTTTCTTTTGACATCTACCGTTTCTCTCGTTAGAACTTTATCTGCCTTTCTTCATCTCACGTTGGAAAAAAGGAAGAAAAAGAAAAAGAGGTTAACAGGTAAAAGAACATTTCTGCAACAAATAGCACAACCTTAATCATGTTCAACTCTAAGAATGATTTAAGAAGTATGTCAAACAGCAGACTGCATAACCATATTAACACAGAGAATAAAGGATGAGAAGTATCAAGCCAAACACTCAAAAATAGAAAAGGATGTCAAGAGAACAAAGGATTGGAGTTAGATCTTACAGAGAACTTCATGAGCTGTCAACCGCTTTTTGGGTTCCCTCACAAGCATTTTTCTGACTAGATCTTTGGCACTTTCTGATATAGCTGGCCAAGGTTCGGATACTAAGTCAAGTTCCCCTTTTACAATCTGTTCAAATATTCCTTGCTCAGTTTCTGATAGAAAAACATCAACGTGCATTAGGCATCATGGTCAATATGATGGTAGCTTAGAATTATAGAAATAAAATCTCACCATCCCAAAATGGAGGCACACCGCTAAGAAGTATATAAATTATTACTCCAGCACTCCAAATATCACATTCTGGACCATAACGCTTTCGCAGGACTTCTGGTGCTACATAGTAAGGGCTTCCAACCACATCTGTGAATGTTTCACCTGGATGCAAAAGATCGCTCTACTTATGTATCTAACGAATCATGAGAGTTAAACAATTATATGTAAATGTACCTGGTTTAAAGAAGACAGATAATCCAAAGTCGATGGTCTTCAATGAGGACTCCTCTTTCTCATTGACAAAAAGGAAGTTCTCAGGCTTGAGGTCCCTATGCATAACACCGAGTGAATGACATGCTTCTACAACACCTACTATTACTCTTGCAAGTTCAGCAGCCTTCTTCTCAGAATAATGGCCTCTCTTTATAATCCTATCGAAAAGTTCACCACCAGCACAAAGCTCCATTACAACATGAACAGCAACAGCATCCTCATAAGCCCCAACAATCTGTACAACACTAGGGTGGCCTGCCAAGTGATGCATTATCTGAATCTCCCTCCTTACATCCTCGACATCTTCTTCAGTCGTCAACTTCCTTTTAGCAATTGATTTACATGCAAATTCTTTTGGTTGAGCTTTGTCTACACACAAAAAGGTTGTCCCAAATTGTCCTTGTCCTAATTTCCTTCCTAAAGTATAAATATCTTTCAAATTTCCGGTTTTTCGTCCTAAAACAGTATCAACTTGCAGGCCTGCACTCATTACTCGCTTCAGATTACTAGACTTATTTCTTTTGACATCTTCCACAACAATGTCGTCACCGTTTTGGGAATTTTTTGATTTTTCATCCTGATCTCCAGGTATCTGAAGATGTGGAGGAGGGGTGTTCTGGACATTATTAGAATCAGAACCTTTTCCATCTGTCTTTGATGAATCTGCTGAATCTTTGTTCAAAGTAGGTCCGGAGCATGTATTCCCCATCAAAACATAAGATATATATTGCTCAGAATATCAAAATCTTGACCATATTGATGAACAATAACAATGTAGAAACAAAAAATGCCCCCCACAAACCAATGAATATAACATTAAATTGGGAAAGAAATGAGGAATTTTTTAATTTTTTTTTTGGTTTTGGGGGTGTGTGAGTGAGGAGATGGCTGGGAGATGTATAATCAATTGCAATTACATGCATACGTTATGTTTTGTAGTAAATACATAATTACGGTTCACATGCTATTTTGCTCAATTCAATTTGGATAATGTCAAATTGTGACAAAACATGTACATCTAGTAATATATTACGGGGTCTTTTCACAAGGTACCTAGTAACCTGCATCAGTATATAATAAACAGGAAGGAAAGAATCAAAAATAATTACAAAAATAGAAATGCATTTACAGTTGATTATTATGTTACAAAAATAATTTCATATTTAGAAGATAAATTCGTAATCGTCTATAGGAAAGTTTAATTTTTCGTAAATTGACCAAAAACATGAAATGATTAATATGAATAAACTTATCGAAGAGTGGAATATATGCTGTATGTCATCGTAATATAAACATCAAGAGTCTAAAATCTCTCTAATAAAATTCAGCCTCACCAAGAAAGATATGATATCAATACAAGCTCCTAACTATCGTGAATTTGAAGGCTTACAAACAAAAGAATTACATAATCTCGTATAGTTGTATTCACCACACCACACCACTCCACATTCCACAATAAAATGGGAAGAAAAATTAACAATCAGAAAAATCACATCACAGATGAAACTTGCTTGAATTTGACACAGACGATCTGCATACCAGATCCCAATTTCTAGATGTGCAAGGAAATAGTTATTGGAATCCCGAGCTATTTGACAGAGGCAACTTAGCAACTCCAATATACATTCGTCTATGATCTAGGCAACAATAGAAGGATCCTGCAAGACGGAACTTCAGTTTCAGTATTTCAGGAAAATTACAAAAGAAAGAAATGGCAAGAGGGACGGGGGAGCACTTTGCCATCCAACATGGTGCAACTGTTCAGGATAGCACTTTGTGAGTTTATATTTTAAAATGTTACAGAGACATTCCTACCAAGCAAAAGTATTTAGGTTGTCTAAGAAATATGCTCTTTACTGACTTGCGTAGAGTCTAATTGTTCTCTCATTTCTTCCTCTGGTTACATGAAAGAGGCATGTCAAGTAACAGATTTCCTGCACTTCGTTTTGTTTTACTTTTACATTTTTACAGGCCATAAATTATAGCCAGAATAGTACAACAAAAACAACCTTCCTTAATTTTTTTGGGGGGCACCAAAGAGAACATATGTAGCAGCATGATTCTTGCTGAAGGTACTCATTTTTTTAATCCCACCTATCGTAATATTTCTTTTCATCTGTTATTCTATCATCATTAGTGACCTACGCCAAATAGAATAATGAATACAAATTGATAGATAGAAGTCAAAAGGTAGACTTAGAGATACATTGGGGAGAAAAGAGAAGTGAGGAAGAACATACCTTTGCTGTCAAATTTGACAATGCAAAATTCCATTTTTCTCTCGTTTTTGTACCAGCAACTTGCCCTGCCTTAGCTACTTTACTGAAAGCACCATTCAGCCAGGCAGCTCCAGCATTAACATACCTGATCACCTCCAAAATAATGGAAATGTAGAGCTTTAGTAACATAATAGTAACACTTTGTGCTTGCTAGCTTGCTTGCTAGAGTACAAGTGCTTAAACCAAAATGAGTGGTCATGCACATTCTATCTTAAAGCATGGTAGTTCTCCCCCTCATTCCATCTTTACTTCAGAGATGCACTGTACTTGGTCTCTCTCCTTTTAAAGAAAAATGCACAATGGACACAGAATGAGTGGCCATACACATTATAAGTTGCTCATTAAAAAGATGATATCAAGAAAATCTTCGCCTCCTCAACCAACTGAAGTTTTTGAACTTTAATACTTCTTCAGCAAGTAGGAGCAACATGCCAAATTTTCAACTTCAACTTAATGGATTAGTACTTGGTCTCTCTCCTTTTAAAGGAAAATGCACAATGGACGCGGAGTGAGTGGTCATACACATTATAAGTTGCTCATTAAAAAGATGAAATCAAGATAATCTTTGCCTCAACCAACTGAAGTTTTTGAACTTTAATACTTCTTCAGCAAGTAGGAGCAACAAGCCTAATTTTCAACTTCAACTTAATGGATTAGTAGCTCAAGTTATGCAGAATGTAAAAGTTGAAGTATTCATTTTAATTATCCAATGGAAAGCTATTGATTATGATAGCAGGACCCACAATTTATGAATAGTTTGGAAATGTTTAAGGAGATGTTGTGAGGCCGCATACTAGATATTGCATAAAATGGAGCAGTAAACAAGGTGATGAAACTCGAAACTATTCAAAAAAATAAAAACAAAAATGAATGCCCAATGCTCTCTCAGATGTCAAATCAACAAGTCATTCAGTTCAACATTGATCATAAAGCAATCTAATCTTCTGTTCAATGAGAAAAAATATTTCAATGCCAAATACTCTCTCAGAAGTTCAATCAACAAGAAACATCCTATGTACACTGATGATAAAGCAATTTAATTCTGCTGTTCGATGAGATAAGGCGTAAATCCGAGTACATAAAGGGAAATGATAAAGAGGAAAAACATGGAATGTGAAAGGACTCCATTTTCTTTCTTTTCTTTACTTCGATCAGAATGTTGCAAGGAAAAGAAAATATGTGCTATTCCTTCTCTCAAAGTCTCGGTTTAAATAAGTGGCCCCAAGGGGAAAACTGGTCATCCTTTTTGCTTTAATTCCTCTTCTTTTAACAAATCAAACAAGAGTATAGAACTTTGAAACTTTCCCTTCCTTTCTCTACTTCAATATATAGGATAATTCAGCTCATATAGCCACTTAACAGCAAGCAAGATTCTCTTAGAAGATTATCTCAATAGATAGAAGCGGATAGGGACAAAAGAGAGCAGGTAATATTCTAGAAATTCTAAGAACCAATTGCAGCAACAAGTACAGAAAACTGTATTGTTAAAAAACAGACTTGAATCACAGACATTTTTAAAGCATCCAGACCTGCTTGATTTGACCGCTGATCCTGTGTCATTCAATTTCCGTTCTGCTGCCATAACTGCAGCCATCGTTTTATCTGACACTTGAAGCCTTTGATCAACAGATTTAACTTTCTCATTTACAACAGAAATTCCAACCGTAAGCTTTTCTGTTAGCCCAACTCTTCGGTCAAAGGAAATGACTCGGGCAGATGCAGTGGCTCTTAGCTGATGTTTCTCATCAAATGCCTTGGCTTTATTCATTGCATCTTGTCTGATAGCTGAACCTTTCGCCAACACATTTGAGACAACATCTTGGGCTTTACTGATATATACTTTCCCGTTCACCCTTCCATTGCTAGGAGAAGTAGGTTTGGCCTGCTTATGGAGACAAGTGTCAAGACATTATACAAGTAATGCAGATTACTATAAAGCCAAAAGAGCCTACAATAAGTACACAGTCGAAAACAAATATATGCCTGCAAAGCGCAGATCATAATACATGAATCCTACACCACAAAATACATGCAATGGTTCTTCCATATCTAAATGATCTGTATAGAGACAACAATTTTTATGTTCTTGTGGACAAAAGATATCCAAGTGGCCCAGTGGTTTGGGCTTGGGACTTCCATGTTGGAGGTCTCAAGTTCAAACCCCTTGCCAGCGAAAGCAGGGTCGCACCAGGCTTGCCTAGTGCGGGTTACCTCTCTTGTGTAGTTTGCGAGCTATTGCATAGAAGCATGGATTTTACCCCGTGCGCACCCAAAGGGTAGCGGCGACCGGTTTCGCTTGTCATCAAAAAATAAAAAAAGATGCCCAACTTTTTAATAACTTGAAGGAATAATTATCCACCAACTTGATTTACTCCCTTTGTCCCAATTTATGTGGCACTTTTCGTTTTTCAAGAGTCAAGTAGTTTAAGTTTGACCGAAAATTTGCATGGAATCTTTAATTCTTTTGAATGAATTTATATATTTGTAAATTACATAAAAAGTACTATAAGTCTCAACAATTGATAATTTAAAATGTTTAAAAGATCTATGAAAAATTTACGGTCAAAGATAGACTTATTTGAATCTCGAAATCCGAAAAGTGTCACATAAAATGGGAGAGAAGGAGGGATTACTATATTACCTCAGCAAGCGGAGAAGAACTTTCTCCAGCAACATTCACAGCATTATCAACTATCCTGACTTCCTGGAAGCAATGAGTAGACTACATGAATTGTTAATATAGATATTCCTAATTTTTATACTTCAATAACCGATATTTGCAATTATATGAATAGAGATAACACTTCCACACTTGTCTATGTAGTTACCCGAGTCTCAGATGATGGAACATAGTCTTCTGCCTGCGTTATACTTACAATCTGATCCACTATGGTTGCTCCCTGCAAAATGAGTAGAATCAGAAGGGTACTTCTCACAAGCAAACAATTCAACAAAGCAGTAGCAGTAACTATATATACACACAAAACCAATTTCCATGTGCTTATTATTCTTCAAACAACAATGGCATATCAAAATTTGATGTACTGTAGTAATTTAAAACTAGGAGAATCATTCGTTCATTCTGTGTATTGAATAAGTCAATCAATAGGAACATTGTCAAGTATGCCTCATCAGTCACTGGCCAAACGCTAAAGCAGATTAGGAGAGGATGTAACTATATATACACTCATTATATTTCATCAAGATTTAAGTTAAATCAAACATTTCTAATATCATCAGGTTATTTTTAAACCCAAAAAGATACATGTAACAGTTGGAAAAATTGTTAACCCTTCAATTACCAAAAGAAGTGCTGAAAAATACATGCTGTATAGTTGAGCCCATATTTCATGTTTAACGTTAAAATCTACCTATACTTTTTTCTCCATCAGACAAACGATTAGCTAAAGAAAACAGAGTCTTCAATTTATTTCCTAGTTCCTTCACCCCTTAAATTTCTGTGAGTTTATTCCACTCCTACACACTGTCTTCCTATGATGCTGCTAAATATTTTACTCCACCAACAAAAAACATGATTTAATAATTAAGTTTCAACTAAAATTGCATTCCATTGTAGTTTAACAGATTATAGCATGTTTTTTTATCCTTTCCCCGAGTTACAAACAATTGTAATTATAAAGAGTTACATGTAGCTGATTCTGTAATTCTCGACCACAGTGCATAGGAAGTAGGAATCGCTTGGATGATAAAAGCATACACGGTTATGCAAATAGAGACTAGAAATAGCATTACTTCGGAAAAAAAAAAGAGTAAAATTACCGACAACAACAAAGCAATTTCAAGCGCTTTCGGATCTTTAAATGTAACAAAGGCAGTCTTGGATTGTCCTTGTTCTCTGCACTCAACAGCAAAAATCAGTGAAATAATTAAGCTCAAATATATATTATCCAAAACTCAAATACCAGTGAAACTACTGACCGGCGAATCTCAATGTGGTCAATCTCGCCGGAAAACGAGAAGAACTCGCGAACCTCTCTCTCAGCTGCCAGATCTGATACATTACCTACTCGTACTGTTCTTACCTCCTGAAAGTACAAAAAATCAATTCATCACTGAGAGAAGAGAAAGAGATAACAGTTGAAGAAAAAGGGAGAACGCACCTGCATTATTGAGTTTGAAATCCGTATCTCTCAGCTTTGTTTTGCTTGTGAGCCTGAGTGGAAGAGGAGAAGATATAAATGTGACAGCTGAGAAATGTAACTGTTGTAGTTGTATTTGTATTTGTATTTGGAAGAATATTAACGAAAATACCCTTCCTTTTTCCCTTAAATATCGGCTTTGACATTCATCACTGTCGCTTTGCTAATTATTGAAGATTCCGCCTGCGGTCAGCTCAATGTGGACTGTATTAGGCATATATCTACGTCTTTTTAATCCAGGGAAAATGCTCAAATATGTAATCGTTCAAATATGTAATTGAAATTTGAAAAAAATTTTATTTATGTTATTTATTAAAAGTTTGATTTATTTATATCATTATCATTTAAGAAAATAATCATTCATGTTATTATTTTTTTAATAGTGATTTTGTAAAACTATTTTTGACACGTGTCCAATTGTAATTCGATCACGTCACCAATTTTTTAAATAAAAAAATCATAATTCTGAAAAAAAATTGATCTAATTTTTTTTATTTAAAAATTTGATGATGTGACCGAATTATAATTGGCAACGTCATTAATTTTTTTAATAAAAAATTAAAATTTTGAATAAAAATTCAATTAATTATTTATTTATTTATTTATTAATTAAATTGATGACGTGGTCGAATTATCGAAAATCGTTTTGTAAAAGTCATTGTTAAAAAATAATGACATGAACTTTTTCTTTATTCGATAATGTCATAAATGAGTCAAACTTTTAACAGATGACATAAATAAGTCTTTTTTGAAAATTTAATAACATATTTTAATTTTTTTTCTTTAATTAAATTACAATTGATTTTTTAATTAAGTAATAGTTAATTTAAATTTTAAAGAAATAAAAGACAAGTTTGCTATCCTAGTAATAAATAAAATAATCCACATATGATAAAAAAGAGCATTTCAGCCCTATTATAGTTAACCATCGGTATTGAAGGACAAGAACATCATGATCTTTTTATTGCCGCTTAATCCAATTTAAAAACAAATTAGGGACTCATTAAGCAAGAACCAAGCTAAGAACAGGACAGTTCAATTAAAATAGATAAAAAGCTACAGACAACTATCAAGAGAATATTTAATCATGTCAAAAACATATTTATGTTAATATATATATAAAAAATATAAAGATAAGACAGAGGGGGTATATGTTTAATGGTAAAAGCTGGCATAAATCTTGTTTAATAAATTCTTTTCTTGTTTTTGTCAATGTTCCTTTATTAGTTTCCCCCTTCTCTCCTGCCATGAGACTTGCCACTTTTTTCTATCATACTACACAAAAATACATTGCAAGCAACTTTGAATAGTTTAATCAACATGTATGACATCCATTTCTAATTATTTTTCTTTTTAAGTCAATGTTTCTAGTTTCACCTATATATATATATATAAACATTTTCTTTAATTTAGTTTAAATTTGTATTTACGTCATTTAATTTTGATTATGCATAAGTCGACACTTAAGATTATATAAAAATTAAACAAATAAGCACAATCGTTCTATCGATATATCCTACATGATAATTTTGTTTACTAATAACGTCATATGTGCATTACATTATATCACGTAGGACAAGTATATTTATTTGTCTAATTATAAACAAACTAAAGTGTCTACTTGTGCACACCAAAAACTGAAGGATTGTAATTAATTATTTTAGTGTGTTTTTTTTTCTTCTCTTTCAAATGTTTAAATCTTATTTGTGTAATAAACAGAAAGCAACTCATTGGGATGAAAGAGAAATAGAGCAGGAATAGTAAAATATTGGAATATGTTATGGACCTCTTTAATATTTCCATTGTATCATGCATACTCTTAATTATAATAATAATAATAATGTTATAGAAATAGGAGTAATTTCAATTATATTAGTCTTTAACAATTGTAGACCTATAAATGTAGTAAGCAAATCCTGAGAAAGCAGAAACTACAACCACGATAGCTACAACACCCAAGGCCACTTTTTTGACTTTCTTGAATCTTGATTTATTTGATACTTCATTTGTATTCTTCTTTGGCAGTGTAATTTTGAGAACACCCTTCTCAAATTTGGCCTTTATTGCATCTACATTATGATCCTTTCCTAATTGAATCTCTTTGAGAAAATTTAATCTTGTTTGGTTTGCTTGTCCATCTCCTGAAATCTTTACAACTCCACAATTGCTAACTTGTACCTTCAATCCTTCTTTATCCTTGAATTCTTGAATGCAAAGAAAAATAAATAAATTGAAAGATATATATTGCGATAATTAATCAAACGGCGGAGCCAGAAATTTCACAGTGTATCCAAGTGCTCAAGTGAACCTCCTTTTCTTAAAAAGTGAAAAAAAGGAGATACTACTTCAATATATCATTACTCTTTCAAGGTGCCTGAAATCATAAAGCTATATCATATTATTTTGTTTAAAGTGTTCAAAATATATTATTTTATTTATCGTTTTACTTGTATATATGGTACAATTTTTTGGAGTAGTAACTAATTGTGTTGTATTATTTACCTGGGAGATGGACCAAGAGAAGATCAGCTCCATCTTGATGTTGCCACTCACAAGTTGGCTCAAAATGACCTTGTAATTTGTTTTCCATCATGTAAGTGTATTTCTTCTGAATTACTATAGTAGTTTTATATATTTATGCTTCTATTATACCAAATGTCATGGTTTTTAAGTTGTGCTACTCTCAAATTCACTTCTTATATATAGGGCAAACATGATTGTTTTTATATAAGAAAAAAAATAAGAAGCAAAAACATGACAAGGGAATGATTCCTTTTTTGGTTTTGATGGTTTTCCATTTGAGTTTCTTTAATTTGTGGTTTTCCTAGATTCTTGTTTAGAGCACATGATGATTTCCTTTTTGCAAGGCAATGAAAAATTCCATAATCACTTCTTTCCAACTTTAAGAGGGATTTATTGAAAATTTAAGAGACAACATTGTGAAATATGTGAATGAAGATTTTAAGGAGTCGCTTGATAGAAAGATTAATAATGCAGAAATTAAAATGTAGGGATTAATAGAGAGGCTTTTCTTCTCATTGTTTGGTTCATTGTTTCCTATATTATCTTGTGTGTAGAAAACTTTACAAAATACTTTTTTTTCAATTATACCCTATAATTATTATATAATTGGGTTAAGGTAAATAATTACAGGACAATATTATTTTTTTGTGGCCTTTTAATTATCTATGAGAAGAACAATTTTGCTGTCATGTTTGTCTTTTTTTTCACTTAAATTATTTGAGGATAAATAATTGTCATCTTAGTAAATTAATTACTTACCTTGTCAATTTTCAATTTTTTTTTAAAAAAGACAAAATATCAACTTTTAAAATTGAAACGGCGATAAACAATAATAAAATTGAATAAATCGCATCTACACTTACACATAAAAATAGCAAGTTGTAATTTTAGTATATATGCAATTTTATAAATTGTTCAAAATACAAATAATTAGAAAATCACACAGATATATATATAT
>NC_028646.1:76533901-76548620 GCF_001406875.1 Solanum pennellii | reverse complement strand
TTAAATTGCTATATATATATATATATATATATATATACATATATACACACACACACACACACACGAATTATATATTCGTAAGATCACAAACGTCATGTGATGATATATTTCTCTTTTTAATTATTTAATGTTAAACAACTCATATTTCAAATATTGTATTAATTTGTATTGGATTTATTTAGTCAAACAACTCTCTCTAAATAATTTATAAGCTAATTTATTTAAATAAATTTATTAGTAAAAATATAAAACATTAAATCAAAAAAATAAACAAAATAATTAAAATAATTCAAGGAATATTTTTATCTTTACATAGATTTATCACATGGTATTATATCTTGTGTTATTAATGCCTCCAAATGGAATGTATTAGTAATACATCATATAACACCATGTAGGAGATATATTAAGCCATGAATTAATTATATATAGACCCAATTTTCTATCAAATTTAATAGTATTAAATAATATCATATATAATATATGGACTATTTATTTTAATGTAGTCTACCAAACGGTCTCTAAGTGTCCATAAGTTAACTTTAGAGGTATTGAGTAGGATCATAGACAACTTTGCGGGTGCAGTGATAGATAATTGTTTCAATCATCTCACTTTGGGGTGTCAAAAGTAAACCCAAATATAGTAATCCGCCCAAAATTTTAAGGGTTGGATTCAAGATAATTTGAGTTGGGTTCATTCTCAACATATTCAAGCTTAACCCATTTGAAGATAATTCTCAATTGAACCCGATTTAATATCTAATTTAAACTTTTTAAATTTTTTTTACTAAGATATGTTCCTATATTGAAGGTATGAATTATTATTTATTTAACATTTTTAAGGAATAATCTATCTCTTTGTTACTTTTTTAACAAAAATTTCTTGAGTGAAAATTCAATTGTTTATAAAAGTTAAATATAAATATGTTAAATTATTGAGATTAATCGGGTCAAATTGGGCGGGTCAAGATCCAAATCAATTTCTATTGAACCCATTTTAATACTTTCAATTTCAACCCACCATGTCCATTTAACACCCCTTTATCTGATGAAATTTACCGAACAATTTTTCATAAAAAGTATATTTGACCAAATAAAAAATAATGTCTTTGCATGCATAGACAAAAATTGAGCTACTTCTTTGTAAATTGAAGGCATATGAGCTTTAATTTTGGGTGTTAAATTTTTTTAATAACTTTTTCTTTAATATAATCTTAATATGACTTCAATTTCACAAAAATGATTTTTTTTACAATATATTTCATGTGATTTGATTTGAAGTACAAGAGTCAAACTATTAATTAACATTGGATTTAAAACTATGATACCATTTTTTTTACGAAAAAAGTAACAATAATATAAAACGTTATTATATATTATAAAATATAAAAAATAATACTAGTAATTCATCAAACTATTTTAATACTAATATCCAAAGAAAATAAATCTCCAAAATCTTGGCAAGACACCAAAATATAACGAGTGTTTTGGTTAAATTTCGCCTGTACGGTAAAAAGTGACTTCTCCCCTTCCCCTGTTTCTACAATGCCGCCGAAAGCTTCCTCCGCGTCGCGGTGGGGCCGCACCAGATCGACGGCCAGAAAATCTGCTCTCGAATCCGCCGGCCGGAAACCTTCTCCGCCTCCATCCACGTCCACCGCCGTGACCGATTCCCCATCGCCTCAAAAAGATAATCAATCCTCTCCCTTGATGACCTACTCTACAAATTCTAAAATCAGTGAGCATCCGGAGCAATCTCTGAGCTTCCAAGTTCCAGAAACAAACACTGGGGAAACCGGAGTTGAGTTGAACGAAGCTGACCAAGGCACGCCGCCAAAAACAGTGGAAATTAAAGCTGTTGGGGAGCAGAAAGTAGGGCAGAGTGGTAAGAAAAAAGTGGTGAAAAAGACAGTAAAGATTGTTAAGAAGATTATCAAGAGGAAAGTGCCCAAATCTGTTGCAAAGAACAGTAAAATGACAGACGAATCAGAAAAAGGCCACGCAGAAACTGTTTTGGATTCATTTGATGTTGAGAAAGCTAGCTCTCGAGGCACAATTGAACCAGAAACTGTATGTTTAGAGTTTAGTAGTGCTGCTACAGTTGGTGAGGGTGGTAACTCGGAGAAGGACAATTTTCAGCCAAAAGAAGTTGAGGAAGGTATTATTGCTGTTGAGGTTATGCTAGGAAAGGATGGAATGAAGGACTGTGAGGTTACTGTAGCTAACGATAAGTTGGAGCTTCCAATTTTGGAATGTAATGATGCAAAGGATAATCTAGGAGGTTCCCCTGAGACAGGAAATGTAGTTGTTGATTCAGAAAAAGGTAATCTCCGTTCAGTAAAGATTGTCAAGAAGATTGTAAAGAAGAAAGTGCCCAAATCCGTTGCAAAGAACAGTAGAAAGACTGAGGAATCAGAAAAAGGCAGGGAAATTGCTGACGCAGAAACTGTTTTGGATTCATTAGATGTTGAAAAAGCTAACTCTCGAGGCACAATTGAACTAGAAACTGTATATGTAGAGCCTTGTAATGCTGCTACAGTTAGTGAGGGTGGTGACTTTGAGAAGGGCACATTTCATCCAGTAGAAGTTGGGAAAGGTACTAATGCTGCTGAGGGTATCTTAGGAAAGGATAGAATGATGGACTCTGAGGTTAGTGTAAACGAAGGTAAATTACAGCTTCCCATTTCAGAAAATAAAGGTGCCAAGGACAATATAGGTTTACCCGAGACAGGAAACACAGTTCTTGATTCAGAAAAAGGTAATCTTCGTCCAGTAAAGATTGTCAAGAAGATAGTGAAGAAGAAAGTCCCCAAACTTGTTGCCAGGAAAAGGGGGAAAAAGGAAGAATTGGTGAAAGGTAGCAACAATGGGGATGCAGAAACTATTATGGATTCAGCAGGCGTTGAAAAATCTAAACCTAGTCCTCCAGAAACTGAAAACCTAGAATCTTGTAAGGATGTTTCAGCTGAAAATGAGGAGTCAAAGAAACATAGTTTACATCCGATGGAAGTTGAGAAGGCTGAGTGTGTTAGTGAGTTTGGTGCAACTGAAAACACATTAGAGGCTTGCATGTTGGAATGCAAAGATAGTATTGTTGAGAATGATAATATGGATTCCCTTGAAACACAAATTGTAGTTCTTGATTCAGAAAAAAATAGTCTTAATGTTTCTACTAGTGATAATGTGGATTCGAGTAAGGATCAAAATTTGGTTCAGTTGGTAGAGGAAGGGTGCGGTCAAGGCAGAGAGGAGACAAAGGAAGCTGTGGATACTAGTCTGAGGTTGAATGAAGGAATTCTATTGAGTGGGGAAATGGAGGCATTAGAACGGAAAAAGAGGCGGAGGACAGAGATTTTCATTGGGGGATTAGGCAAGGAGTCAAAGGAAGAGGATATTAGGAGTATCTTTGGTGAGGTTGGTGAGGTTGTGGATGTAAGATTGTTGATAAATCGTGAAACAGGAAAGAACAAGGGGTTTGCTTTCCTCCGGTATGCTTCTGCTGCTGATGCAAAGAAGGCTGTAGAAAGATATTCCAAAGTTGAGGTAATGTCATTTGGAATTGCTACCTGTAGTCTCCTAAGTAGAACAAAGGTTTGTTTAAGTAGTGCAGTTAGTTGGTCGGTTGTTTGTCTACACGTACAGCTAATAAAATAAGTATGTGGCAAGATTCATATTGATTTTTTGACAGACTATCAATTTTCTGGATCCTATAGAATATTTTAAGTTTTAATTGATCTCTGTGCATCAAAAATTTGCTGGAAGCTTATGTAACAAATTTGCATACTCTAATATAGGTTAGAAATAGGTCTATGATATTGGGAAGTAGGTTATTTGAACTCATTTTTGGATACCTAGCTTGAAATGGATATGGCTACAAATACTCTCTTTTTTTCTTTGTCGATAAGTGGTATGGACATTTCTTACTAGTTGCTGTATCCGTACAAGTAATAAACACTATGCTATGAGGAATAATCATGCTGTTGGTGGTGTATTCTTCATTTAATTTTCATATTACACCCTAAATTTAAGGCATGGAGAATAATATATTTTAGCTAAGTTTACTGGTGTAGTCATGCTGGATAGATAATTGCAGTTTCTGCACTAAGCTGATGTATGCGGTGGACTAATGCATTTATTTGATTTTGAAACCTAGATATCTGGGAAGCAATGTCGTGTATCCCTTGCTGAGGGTAATGACACAATATACCTGGGTAATATTGACAAGAAATGGAAGACTGAAGATGTAAGCTTTACTGTTAAGCTTTACTGTTTGCTGCTGATTGTTGTAATTCCCTGGGTTAAATGACTTCAAAGAGTTCATTTCTGGACAGGTGATTGATCTACTGAAGAAGGCTGGAATTGAAAATATCGATAAGGTCACAGTTATGGCTAATCCTAACAACATCGAGCAGAATCGAGGGTTTGCATTTGTTGAACTTGAAACAAGTAAAGAAGCTCAGATTGCTTTCAGTAAACTCCAAAAGAAGGATGCTTTTGGGAAACACATGAACGTAAAAGTTGCATGGGCACAGCCTTTAATTGAGCCAAATGAAGAAGAACTGCTAAAGGTCAGTTGTGATGAAAGGTTTTGGAATTAATATATTGATGCTTATTGAGTTATTTACCTGAAGTAAATGCTAAGCGGTGCATGAGAAAAGAGGCCTTAATACTCTATTTTGTTTCTTCTTCTTTCCCTAACCTTTCTGACTAACAATCTTCATCTATAATACAACTTTTATTTGATTAAAGTACTTAATTGCTTCACCTTTGTCAAGGTTAAATCAGTTTATGCTGAATATTTACCTTCCTCATGGATTGAAGAAAAAGTGCGAGACTACTTTGGCAAATTTGGTGAAATTGAGAGTGTTGTTCTTGCAAAAGATCTTCCTTCCTCAAGGAGAAAAGATTTTGCCTTCGTCAATTATATAAGCCGCGAGTCTGCTCTTGCGTGCATTGAAGGATTCAGTCATGAACCAGCTAATGACAGCGGATCCAAGGTTTCACATTGTTTCTATAATTTACCATTAAGTAATTGCAAAAGTTGCTTTGCTTATGATTATCTTCAATGTTGATTATATTTTAGGTAAGCATTAAGGTATCTCTTGCTAAACCCATGCCAAAGAGTAAGCAAACTAAATGTGTAACCCTTCCTACTAGAAGGGAACCTCCGGAGGAGAAGAAAATACAGGACCATTGTGAGTTTTTTGAAACCTATATTTGTCAATCTGATGATAGTTTGGTATAAAATTGTTTGCTTTGTGGCATAAAACCTTGGTTGATCCTTATTTTTTTGTAAGAAAAGAGAGAAGAGATTCTTGGGGAATGAATTGCTTGATTATTACTTTTTCTGATCAGGTAAACAACTTAATCTCATAAAAGGAAGTCAAAATTAGCCATTAACAATAACTACACCCAAAAGTTTGAAGAGCCTACAAAATGATATAGTTCACAAAGAAAAAGCCCCCAATCATCTATTCATCCCGGGACTACATTGGTGCACCAAAAATAAATAAGGGATCAGAAACTACTTCTCAGCTGCTCAAAATTCATTTCTACTCATTCTGAAGCCCTTTTATTTCTCTCTCTCTCTCTCAATGATCCTCTTCAGACCCAGATAACAACTTTTCATGGCGTGCTCTTTCTTGCTTGATTATTATGTGAAGTAGGTTGGAATTCAAACATGTTCATGAGTCGCCAATTAAGTAAAATACATATTCTTTTACTTAGATAATTACTAGCATTCTAAATTGCTACCCTTTGACCTTTAAATTTTCAACCAGCAAAAGTGGATATGACTCTGTTTATTAAGATTAAGACATTTGAATCTTCATAAACATCTGAATATGATGTTGTATGAGGTTACAAATACTAAAAATTAAGATCATTTATTTTTTCAACATTTGAATGTTTGAATCTTACTTTATTGAATTTCATGAATATAAAATTGAAAAGAAAGAACCAGTTCATCTAATACTATATCAACGAACTGTAAGAAAGATAAATTATTAGGGTGGCAGGTGGCAGTGATTGTTGATAATGCTAAATGGCGGTGGGTTAGTTGGGTGATTGTGGTGGTTCTGGGTGGTAGGTAATGGTAATGATGGTTGATAATAGTGGTTAATGTTGGTGGTCGGTAATGGCAACCAATATAATTGAGGATGATGTGGTAGTGATTGATAGCGGTGGTTGGCTATATATGCCAATAGCATGGTGGTTGTGGTTGTGCTGATGATAGTATATAGTGGCTACTGACAGAGACGAGTGACTGGTGATTTGGGATAGTGATATTTGTGGTTGAGATGGTGGGGTTGTGCATGATGGATGGTGTGTTGATTGTAAATGGTAGCTAGTTGCGATGACGGCTGACTATGTTGATTGACAGTGATGGTGATTGTGGTTGAGATGGTAGTTGTGGGTGGTAGACTGGAAGTTGATACTTGATAGTTGCTTGCGGCAGCAATAATGGTTAGTGATAAAAGTGGATGGAGTAGTGATGAAATACGTTCTTTGCATAAACCCTTGATTCACTAGCATCTTAATAATATCGAGTTTTTTTTTTTTTTGAGGTCTTAATCATTCAGATCTATTCAAAGTCATTAAGTGGTTATAAACGAAAAAACACGCTTAATGATTGAGTTTTGAATGATTAAGATTTAAACCTAAAATTTAGACCTAAAAAATGAGGCCCAAGGAAACATAGTAATATTCTTTTTCCTCAATATTATCTTTTCTTTTCCTGATGGAAAATCCTTTTAACTTGTTGCTTGTCCTTTAACCAAATATTTTTACTAGAGTTGGGTATCTTGTTGCAGTAATTAAGCCCATTGAAACATTATCGCGTTAAGTGAATATGTCATATTGGGCTCCAGCAAATTAGTACTAGTTGAAATAATTTGGTAGAAACTAACATAATATTTGAATATAGTTACATTTTAAGAGCATTTCCTTTTTTGTTTATCTTTAGATAAATTTGAGGTTGTCATGTTATTGGAGGTTATTGACACCGTAACACTGTAATATTATCAAATTTGGCTAAAGCTGGGATCTTCTGTCAGAATCTATGTTCAAAGGCTTTTTTAAAGTTTTTTTTAGATGAGGTAACAAAATCAAAATATATAAAAATCATTAACACTAAGTGTTGGAAACCAAATGAAGTATTTACAACAGTGGATTGAAATCACAAGTACAAATGAAGGCTTTTGTTGCTTGTGTCAATTCTGTTACGGAAAGAGGTTGCTTCTAAGCAAACATGACTCCTATGGAGTAGAACAATTGTGTCTTATAGCATTCGTGAGTCTCGTCTTTAATGAGATATTCCTTTATCGTGGTTATAGCCATCTTGAAGAGGCATGAACCCAGCAGAAAGGTAAACTACATGAGAAGATATGATGAGGATCACAGAGTTGGAGGATCTTCTTCTACAACCAATGAACTTCTGCACCTCTTGAGACAACAAGGGCCAGTTCGTCAGCTCCATTCCGGTTTGAACATGGGTAATTTCATATATTTCACTTCTAACATTTTCTCTTCCTTTGCATCATGTCATTAGACATAATTTGTTGCCTAGCTTTCCATTAAAATGTTCTGCTAGTTGTAATGTACTTTATATTTTTATTAAGCTAAAGGTTAGTGTAATGTACTTGTTCATATACTTTTGTACCACCTAAACTTATTGCTGTTGATATTAAGGGAATAGAAAGCTACTTTGAATACAATGGTGTGTTAGGGTAAAAGAAAAGGTCTAAAAAGCATGAGAATCTGCAATATGTCATCAGCAAGGGACCATGCTACAGCTAAGTGCCGAACGATCTCATGAACAAGGAATTTTATTCCTAAGTAGAACCCCTAGGCTGGAAGACGTGTCCATCCAATCTTATGTTGGACATGAAGTTTATTATGCTTTTATCCCCTCTCTTATTTATTCGTCAGAGATTGGTTTAGTGATGTCGGTTAATATGTCCTTCAGTAGTTAAAGGTATTTTGGTGAAGAGGGTCAAATGCTTCTTTAGTTACTCTAGCAGTGAGAAGCTACCAATTAAAGCGAATTTCCTTGAAGGGAAAAACTCTAAAATGAGGCCCTTTTTATTAAGGGGTTATTCGGGTCGGTTTGCGTGTACCTACACTAGTATTTTATCTTATGCTTGCTACCTTCTGCCAACACAGGTACTGGGTAACTCTGTCCACCAACACTTGCTATATGGAAAGAGGTCTCCCAGCATTTTCTATTGGTGCTGGGATTTGAGTTTTGATCTCCCATGGTTTTTCCTACTTCATTGGCCCATTGGGTCCTAAAAAATGGACTTTAGAACCTCAGTTTTCTTTTAAAACAAAAGAAAGAAAGCAGGAGCTTGAAAGTAACGATTAGTGCCTAGCAGTGTTATCAAAAGCAAAAAGCGCAAAGAAGTTCTAAGGTCTGTTGGGTTGTGGGCTTTAGTGAAAAAGGCGCAAAGGGAGAAAAAAAATATAAATATATATGTTTAGTTCAAGAATAATGATTACCCAGGTGGAGTTGGGAGTCACCAAGGGAACAAAATATGAAAGAACCATGGTGCAATCGTGGGTATGGGAGTTTGGGGGTTCTGTAATCTGGTAAGGAAAAAGAGATAGAGGAGTATTTATCTTTTATGGTTCTTATGCTTTCTACTTTGTTGTATATGTTTTATGTTTTTAATGGTTATTCATTGCCAGAGCTCTGCACTTCGGATCCACCCCACCCTTCCCTTCTTTTTCTTTCTTCCTGTTGTATATAATTGATATCTGTTTTCTATTATTCTTGTCCGAGAAGGTTCAGGTATTAACCATCAGTACTCGTTATCTGGAAGCAAGCGACCGTTTTCAGCTGTAGTAAGTTGCGAATTTGGTTGCCTTTATGCTGCTTTTATATCCTTATGTCCCTTTCACTTCTTATGTAGACATATACTTATCTCTGAGGCACCCTCCTTCTGCCTCTGCAGGTACATAATCCACACCGTATGGATTCCAGTGGAGTTTCTAGAGTGCACTTAGAAAGCTCTTTCCCTACTGCAAACCGAAGGTTTGTCTGTCGTTGTGAATGGACGTCTTCTGCTATCATATAAAGTAGAATAACGTCTTGCAGATACTTTACCTCAGTAATATTGACTTTGTACTTTTTTTCATTTAGTATGTTGCCACATAGTCGTGGACCTCTGGGTACACCATCTTTTGCCTATTATGGCCAGCTTGGCAGTGACCATTCACCAGGTGAGTTTAACATGCAACTAAATGGTTTTTAAGATCATTTTCGACTCACAATAGTTTATGCCTTATTGAGTATGTCTATTTTGGTTAAGTTGTCTACTTTTTGGGTCTTATCAGGTTCAGTTTATGGGGTCCAAAGCTTTCCGAATTCTTTTCAGGTACAGAATATTGAATGATCTGTGATCATTGTTACGATTCATCATTTCTCATGGCAAACATTTTGTTGTTCATTGGAAACCCCAGTTATATTACATCTGCCACTCTTGTCATGCTCTAATTTTGTGCTACTGTTGTATGTTCTGTGCTTTTGAGTTTAATAGCCTGAGAACTGGGCGTGTTCTATTTGGATAATTCATTGCTTGATATTGCAAGTGGATAGTAGTTTATCTCCCTGTTCCTGAATCAGACGTTCTGTAGAATACATTTGCAATTGTGGGTGAGATGCAACTTCTTTATATGAAAGTAACTGCGGGCCATATCCAAGTCCTCCGGAAAATAAATTAGAGGGGAAAAAAAGTTTTCAGTATGGCATGCAATAGCTTTCCTTGGGAAAAATGGCATGTAACCAGACTAACACTAACATAATCTTTTAATTTCATTCGATGTAACCAATTCTCAAAAAAATAAAAATAAAATTTCATTCTGCTCAATGACCTAGGATTTTTATAATGTTATCTGGTTAAGAAATGGAAAGCTTGTTCCTAAATAGCATTATGTTTTTAATTTTTTTCTCATGTTCTTGATTAGCATGTTTACTTTTGCATAGTTACTTCAAGTGGTTTATACAACCTGATTATTCACCTGCAAGAAGTTCTTAAGCTCAGGAAACTAACTCCTCAGGGAAGTACATCTTGATGATACCTATTTTGTAAAGGATGATAAGCTCTAGCTATTTATCTTTGTTGCTCAACTAGAATTTCTTAAATGTATTTGATAAAGTACCATACATACATTATTATTAATTTATTTTAATCAGACCCTCAGCCTAATTTTTTCTCCTTTGTGAGTTGTATTTATAGACAATTCTCCTTTTTTTTTTGAACATTAAATGAAGATTGAGATGCTAGAGACCGACGTTTCTGTGTTTTAGATCGGCACATGGTTTCTGATCGTTGTTTTTGTTTGTCTTGCAGTCTCATGACCGCGATCCTTATGGTGGAAATCGTAGCATATATCGTAGATGTGAGTAAACTTCTTTTAGTATCTTATTTGGCTGTTGAACTGTTTCTTTGAGCAGTCTCAGCCGATTCAGTAATCAGTATGTTATGTTTGCTTCATTTTTTGAAACCAGTCCCGCCTGTCCTTGCTATAAAGTTAGCAGATGAGGTATTCCTAATGCCCAGATATGTATATGGAACCTGACTAATGCAATCATAAGTTAAGGGTCGTCTCAAATGTTGGTTTCTTTTCCTGCATGTGTTCCTTCATTGCTTTTTCTGTTAGTTTGGGTGGGTAGGTGGGTGGTCACAAGAGAGTGCTCAATGAACTATTTCCTTCAATCTGATCTAAACCAACAAAGCCACATGGGGATGCTCTATAGGACTCTTGATTCGCCATTTGTCAAAATTCTTGTTGTACTGTTTTTCTTTGAAGTTGGGAGAGCACCATTCGAATGTGGTGTTTCAGCAGTTTATTGCAGATGAAGGCTCAAATTGCTATGGTGATCTTGGGTTTGTGTGAACTTTCTATTTAGTTCACGTTATCATACCGTCTTTGGATCTTGTAGAAATTAGATTCATGTTTGTCATGCATCTTATTGTTTTTGGTTGAGTTTCTTGTTAGTATAGTAGTTCTATCTTAAACACATGGTCTCCAATGTCTTGGAATTCCTCTTTAAGGTAGGTAAATTTATTATACGTCTAAGCACTGTTTCAACTTCAAATTTCTGCTGAATGTTATATGTAGTTAGTTGGCAGAAGAAATGAAATATAGTCAAAAGCTGCCACAAGTATCTGCTAATGATGTGCTGATCTAATCCACTGTTGATCTTAGTTAACTTTCATTCGACGTGATCTTTATCGTCATTCTTCGTTGGTTTCTACAGATTGAAGGAGTGATTTGGGAATGCCACTGAACTGATGTTTCTAGCAAGGATTGTCATACTGACCTGTTATTTTGATTCTGTCAAGTTATTTGTAAAGTTCATAGGAATGTTCAGTTGAGTTGACTCATGCTCAAGGGGTTTTGTAACTTCATCCTTACATATTTGGGTGACCACCCCAGGACCCAGGTCCTTCCTGTATACCCTGCAAATTTTGGCGCTTCGCCTCCTGTTAAATATAATCATCTATTGTCATGAATTTTCAAGTACTATTTTTATCTTGGCAAAAGTTTTAATTCTTTCGTTTTGACAAGTTCAGAAATAGTTGAGAGCATCAACTCAACTAGTGAACAGAATCTTGCTGGTCTGGTATTTCTTTGAGTAGATTCATTAAATGTTAAAATGAGGTATAATTTTTACAATGAAAATTATGGTTAGAATTGTTTAAACAAGACATCTTTGACCAACTTGGTATTACGGTGTATTCGATCAAGTACAACACTTGAAATTATTTTTGACGTAATCCATCGGTGGCTCTCTAAAGTTGACACCAATTTTCACTTAGACTCATGAACTAAGCTTGGTACATTTTAGACATCTCATGCTATACTGAATTGTGTCATTTTAGCACTTTTTAAACAATCAGTTAACTATATAAGGTACGTCTAACACACTCGTCTGATGATGTGTCAAAGTGGCAAATTAAATAAAAATACTTGACGAATATATTACACATATTCTTTATATAATGATATTTCAGTAGAATGAAGAAGATGATATTTCAGTAGAATGAAGAAGTAGTCAATGACTTAATGACATGTGAAGTTTTTTACACAAAATTCAAAAGAAAAATAAACCAATCCCACCAAGGTCGTCTTTTCCGCCTCACCCACCCAGATGGTCTTCTTCACTATTCCCAACCCACCCAACGTTTTCTACAACTTTGCCCACCCTAACCCAACCCCTTCCACACCCTCATAGTCTTGTACATCCCTCTCCCACCCACCCATAGTCTTTTTCAAGTTTTTTTGCTGCCCTTTTTCTTTGTGACAACATGAATCTTGGCTTTTCTAATGGGTTGAAATTTATTTTTTTGTGAAATCTCTTCGTGTTGAAATTCATTTTTTTTTTGTCAGTACCATCATCAAAACGTTTCTCCATGGAAGGAGTTCAAGTTTTGAGAGATGTGGCTGAGAAATGAGAAAGAAAATGAAAAAAATAAAATAAAAATGGTTAATGACCCTTTCACGGGCTGGTATTGAGTGTATTACACTCACTATGTCATGTCAGTTAAAAGTGTCAAAATGACACAATAAGACATGACATGAGGTGTCTAAAATGAACAAAGTTTAGTTTAGATGCCTAAGTGAAAATTAATACCAACTTTAGGAGGCCACCGATGGGTTAGGTGGAGACATTATTTGAAGGTGTTGTTTGGTTGAGCAATTAGCTACAAATAGGCTTTATCTGCTTTTAAACTTCAAACTATTAAAAGAACGAAGTGCCAATGAGAAATGTTGATTTATTTTTCTAATATTTAGTATTTTAAAATCAATGAAAAGTTTAGGTACTTTTTTTGTTTGTTTGAAGTATTTATCCCGTTTGGCCATAGATTTCCCAAATAATATTTCGGAAAAAATTTGATAAATAATGTTTGTCCATACAATTTGTCATTATTTGGCAAATATCCCAAATTCCCAAATACTAGTTTCTTCTAGTATTTGGGCCGAATTTCATTATTTGAGATCTTTTGAAAATTAAAATTTTATCCCAAATTTTTATCTTTTATAAAAACATCCTCTATAGTAGTTGTTTGTGTTGTATTACATAATTTTTTTTATGTGAACACCAAAATAGTGATGAAATAGTTAGTGAATATTAAATAATGATATGATTGTTGATGAAAATGATGAAAAATTAACTCAAGGTAATAAAATCATGTAATTCGTCTACTTCACAATGTATGGAATGATACTTGTTGCACTCGCTCCAAATTACCACATTGCTCTAGTGTGATGGAAACTATTTGTTATTGTTGTAACGGACATTCAATTGACTTGTAATACAAACTTATAGTTAGTTTTAATAGTTTTTAAAATTATGGGTATAAATCATATTTTTTAAAAAAGGTGAAATATATTTCCCAAATTCTATGGCCAAACACATGGTGAAATTTCATCCAAATTTTCACTCAAATAATATTTGCCAAGAATATTTGAAAATTTATGGGCAAACGCTAGCTAAATGTTTAGATTTACAAAACTAGGACTAGGACAACGTTTGAATCAGCTTTAACCAGATTGCAATCATTTCATCGATTTTATAAACCACAACTTATGAATTGTTTATTCATGAAGTATAACAATCATTCATGAATACTTCTAAAAGGAAAATGCTTCAAAAGCAAGAAACAGATAAGATGTGCAATGAATGAGAGATTATGAATTCTAACTGTCATGATTTGTTTGCATTGCATGGGATCATCCACCAAATATCATATCCACATACTTCACAACAAAATGGAGTTGTAGAAAGGAAGCCTAGGCGCTTGTTAGAGACGACAAGATGTATCAAATTTCAAGGGCAGTTAACAAATAGATTTTGGGGTGAAAATGCATAGAAGCTGCAACATATATCATAAATAGAGTACCTCTCACAGTCTTGGAAGCAAAACACTATCTCAAGGAGCTCAGAGGCTGAATACAGGAGCTTGGCATCAATAGTAGCAGAAGTTGTGTGGTTAGTTGGACTCTTCAAAGAACTAGGAGTGCAGGTGAAGATGCATGTGCCTACTTACACTGACAGCAAATTAGCAATACAGATTGCTGTCAACCCAGTCTTCCATGAGCGTACAAAGCACATAGACATCGATTACCATTTCATCAGAGAAAAGGTTCAACTAGGATTAGTTTAACCTACTATTTGGAAACAACACAGCAACCTGCAGACTTACTCACCAAAGAATTCACTTGTGTGCAACATGCGTATCGGCTTGCCAAGCTAGGAATGAAGAATGTTTTTCATACACCTAGCTTGAGGGAGGATGTTGAGCCGCTAGTAAAATGCACAGCTATAAGTTAGCTCTGACAAGTTAATTAAATTAACAAATTTAGTTAGTTAGAATTTGTTAGTGTGTTAGCTTGATGAACTGATTGTATATATAAATTATATAGTCATAGGATGAAGAGAGTTATAAAAAGAGTTCCCTTGTAAAAGCTTTCAATGTTCAATGAAGAAGAGAGTTCCTCTCTATTGTTAAGCAAGCTGTACTTCTACTCATTACTGCAGTAACTCGATTCTCTGATCTTAACAAATTATACTCCAATTTGATCCATCTTTTCTCTATCAGGATTTTCTACTGCTAGTATCTTTACCATTGCCAAGTGTAACTGGAAAAGAAAGGCCAACATGTTGCAGCGGTACATCTTGTAGTTACTATTCCCCCCCCCCCCCCCCCCC
>NC_028646.1:76489546-76533215 GCF_001406875.1 Solanum pennellii | reverse complement strand
TTCCCCCCCCCCCCTCCCCCCCCAATCTCCCTAGCCCCTTTCATGTTCTGAGGAAAGTGAATTAACCTGATGAACTAAAAGGAGTAGGTGTATGAAATTGTGATACCAGACAGCTTATTGCTGTTTCCTCGACTGCTAGACCTAAAGGAAAAAAAAAAAATCAGAAATGACAATATGTGATCCATGTTATGTACTACTAGGCTTGGGAAGTGTAGAGCATTTGCTCGTTCCCGTTTAGAGCAATCATTCAGTGTTTTGCACTGAAAGGATGTTACTGTGTAATGTGTTGAATACATTCATATATACTTAAACTAGACTTGTGGGATAGTGCATGATCCACAAATCATTAAACCCTTCTATGCCTATTCAATTCTTCTTGGAAAGTACCTCTTGTTTGATCATCTCAGATTTGATAAGTTAAACATTTTTACAAGGCCAGAATGGTTTGAAACAATTTGGGTTTACACGCATACAGATAATTAAATTGAGATTTAGACCACCAAATTAAACTAAAATAGTTGGTCAATACATGTAAGGCTTGATACTATTGCTATACAAATCCTTTTTGTAGAGGTTTGGGATGAGAACAAATCTGTGTGTCACCTGATTGCACCCAGTAAATTGGCACCATCAAGCTTCGCCCCCTCCAAATGCTGAGAGAAAGAGAGAAATATTTAGTTCCAACTAGAATCAAATAAAATGGCGAGCAGAGAATATTAAGCAACAGAGCTGAATCACACCCTTGAAGCTTTCATCCCTTTCCCTATATACTAGGCAAACATACCATCATCAGTTAACTACTATGGTTAAATTTGTTACATCAGACATTTCTACATTGAATGCAGTGGTAAAAAGGAGATTAGTCCAAGGATCAACAGAAGCATAATTGGATACACAACTCAAATGATAGGACATTGACTAATATATGGAAACTTCATCTAGGGAAAATAAGACGCTTCATATGACTTGTAAGACCCTCTTTTTTTTTTTTCTAAAAAACTCATATGGGTTGTAAGACATAACCTTATATCCACTAGGAAGATAATTGACTTCCCCAAATGCGAATGATGTGATGATGAAAAGGAGGACTTTTCACATATTATTAGGACTAGTAGAAAATATAGATAAATTAGGGATAGTTTCCTCTCCCAAAATGAGATCGATTTCATGAAATGAATGCTATGCTTATGCTTGAATGGATTGATTGATCTCCTACTGTGTTACACTAACATTTTCATCTATTTGGCAAATGGAAAGAAAGAAATAGAAATTTGATTGGAAAAAATAACGTCCATCAACAGATCTTTGCACATAATAGTGATTATGCTTGGGAAATTGTTGAAATATTTCCTTGATGAACTTCTTATCTGAAGTTAAGACTATTACTCACTTGGTCTCCTCCTTGTTTAGAAAAGATTAAACTGAACATTGATGGCAATGTGAAAAGCCAAACTGGAGATGCTGCTTTTGGAAGACTTTGAGATAATCAAGGGAAAAGGATAATGGGATATTCATGTAAGATAAAACCTACCTCAAGCTTCCTTACGGAAATAGGAGTCGAACAAGGGCTACAATTAGCATAGGCAGTGAGATAAAAATAATTAGAAGTGGAAACAGATTGTTTGCTTCTTGTTAAGCTTATCAACGAGCATACAGTTTCATCCTCCAAGGCTATTATCAAGGATTGCAGATACCCGGAAGTCGAGAAAGCAAATATTATCAACATCTGGAGGGAGCAAATCAGTGTGCAGACATTTTGGCAAATAAAGATCACAGACATGAATCAGATTTGCTAATATGGGAAGATGTGCTCATGGAAATTCATTGCTTAAACTCTAGTATAAAAAAACTCAATGGTGCCTCTCTGGAAGGAATCAGACTAGATCATCCGAGAGCAAGATTTAAGGAATTACTGATCTTGGGCATATTTATTTGCCCATATACTACGATTTACCCACATGTGACTTATGTTTCGAGGACATTTTTATGATAATTGTTGTGTTTTGATCAGTGTTATCAAAGGCGAAAAGCGCAAAAAACTCTAAGGTCCATGGGGCCTTTAAGCGCAAATAAAGCATGTGCTTTAATGAAAAAAGGCGCAAAGGGAGAAAAGAACACAAATATATATGTTTAGTCCAAGAATAATAATTATAAACATGAATGACAAATATATGACCAAAGTAATTGAAAAGAATTTACGATAAAGTGAAATATTAATTATTTCGTTTCGTTTCACTTCTTCATAAGAGGCTCATTGGCAAAGAAAAGTTTACCTTAGAACCTTGATGACGACACTAAAGAGCACATAAAACGAGGTGAAACGCTCAACACATTTTGAGCTCGCTTTAAGGCTTAAGAGAGCCTTTGATAACACTGGTTTTGATAAAGTATTGCAATGAATGCGCACTAACCTACATGATTAGCACATGTAGGGGCTCCTAAAGGAATATGAGCTAAATAGGAGGTGACGGGAGTGAAGGAAAAATGACTGCAGAAAAACACCCCTGGAGCAGCCTTGGTGCACCGCGCCAGGGCCTAAACTACTGAAGCCAACTTTTGCCGTACTGTTCACACACTGCCCCAGCAGTCCTGGCACTAAGGTGGCGTGCTGCCCCACGAACGCCCCGAAGAAAATTCTGAAAATTAAGGAGTTCGAATCAATTAGGAGGGATTATTTTCCGCAACTATAAATAGAGCCATAGGGTTCTTTTGTAGGGGAGCTTCTTCTTTTTCAAGTGCAGAAGGCAAGAAATAAATTTCACCGTAAGGGTTCTTTTTCTTTTTCTGCTTTCTTAGACATTAGTAGCTAAAGACCCTTGTTGTGAGGGTTGCGGCTACGGATAATTGTTGAACATCGATTGTTTTGAGTTAATGTTGGTTATCACTTAAATTACTTTTATATTCTAAATTTAGTATTTCATGCTTGATCACCACAGGAATAAACATATCGTCTATTCTTGAACTCGGGAAACCAAGAGGTAGAAAGACCAAAGAATACAAAGAACTCGATCTCTCTTGCATATCACTTGTTCATACTTGTGTTCATCATTGACACCGGACGAACACTAAGCTTGGATACTAAACGAGATGAAACATAAATGCTCGCCAATTGAGTCTGTCTATTCCCACTCAACGATGTAGTTAGACAATCAATTGGAGTAGGCAATTAAAGGTAGGGAGATCATGATCATATAATCAATCCTGTAAATCAGTAATTTGATAACCGTAGTTAATTCATTACCTGAGATGTGATACATGAAACCTTAAAAATGTTGCAACCCTGGAAATTTCCCCAATCATAATAAGGTAAAATTAGTATTTGATTCTTGCATTCTTTTATTTATAAATCAAACTTTTTTGACACTCTTGAATAAATAATTAGACTAGTATAATTTAGTAAGATGATTAATAGACAAATCCTTTGAGTTCCATAATCCGACTATTTTAGAGCCACTATATTACTCGTGTGGCCACGTACACTTGCGTGTACAATTGGAAGCAACAAGGTTATGGCGCCGCTGCCAAGAACTTAGAAATTAATCATTCTTCTAGGTTATATTTTTTATTTAAGTTTTTTTTAAATTTTTTTTTCTGAACATATATTATTATTATTTCCCTTGAATAGTTTAGTACTCTTAATGATATGGATAATTGGGATAAATAGTGGTTGGGTGAGGAGTATTATTATAAATATCCTTGTAATTATTGTAATGGACACCACTTGGATATTGAGTGTACTATATGTCATATATGAGGTGGTCAAAATGCTCCTTGGAACGGTTGTCCTAACTCTTATTTCCCTCCCCCAAACCCCTATTATGATTTTTCTGTTTATTTGTGATGTTAGCAGGGGTGATGAAGTAGAAAATGATGAACAAGAGATGCGCAATTTATTTTAAAGCAATTTATGAACAAGTTGGACAAAAGAAAGTTAGTACACAACAAAATGCAATCAAAACTCATGGAACAGGAATCAATAATGATGGAACAACGAGAAAAAAACATTAAACTGCAAGCTACACTTGACGCTGATCAATTGCAAGTTACAGGCCTAACTAATGCTCAATTAGAAGAGATTGCATCCCTACAAGGAGAAAGTTGTGAAGAAGCAGAGATAGTGAGACAATCTTGGCTATAGGAACAAACTCAACTTCTAAAGGTTCAAGAGTCTATCCGTGATGGTCTTACATACATGACAATCCAACTGATTGAAGGTAGAATTGAGCCCATATAAGAAATAGATCAATTTGGTTTGAATATTCAATACTTGAAGGCTCACATGAACAAAAAGGTTGAGACATCTCACCAATTGCCGTGGATAATGACCAACTAGTGGAGCAAAAAGAGGAATTCCAACCATTCAACAATACCTTATTTCTTAATGTCGAATGTTGAGGAGTACAAAAGTGAGAATGTTGTAATAATGTTGCTTCAGAGTTGAGGCATCTTGAATACATTTTTCTACATTATGCTTGGATGATGATAATATGAAATTAAAGTCATCTAAATAATGGAGGAGTGTCAAGATGTGGAAAAAGACCCCAACATCCTAAAGTTTTCTAGTCCACGAAGACAACAACATTCCTCACCTAAGAGCCAAGAAGTGCAAGATGTGACATCGATTACTTGGTTCCTTTTATCTTTATACCACCCTCTCCTTGAGAGGAGCAGAAAGTTGATGTAAAGTTAGGGGCTACAATTCATAAGTTCAAAGTGAAAAGAAAAGTGGTGAAATTACTTGTGTCATGCAACGACGTTAAATTAGGCGCTTATTGTGAGACAACCCAATTTATAATGTATCTTCTTATTTTATTTTTTTAGGTGTTATTTCTTTGTATTGTTTTTTGCAGATTAGGGAAAGTCTGAGTACCCAAAATTTGAGGCAAAGGAGCACGTTTGAGCTTAATTGTGGGGTGCATATGATCATTGATGAAAATTAAGTAAATATGTTACTAGCTAGGCCTAGAAGCCTCATGGAGTTTTTCCAACCCTTGTTTTAAATTTTTATTTGATGCTTTGGGGACATAATATCTTTTAAGTATGGGGTGGAGGAATGAATTCCTAGTTTTTACTGTTTTATTAAGTTTTTTTTAGGATGGGTTCCTTGACTTTGTTTCGGTTCTTTTCCTGAGGATAGTTCCTTTGACCAGAGTATCTTTTGTTTATAGGAAGTAATTTTTTTTATTTTTGGAGAAAAAAGAGACCCTTTTGAGTTGTGTGATACTTGTTATTAAGGCCCAATTTTGAGTAGTATTTTCTTGTGAATGCTTGATTGCTAATAAAATTGCATCATCTTTGACAACTAGGCTCATGATTGTCACTTTGTATATAACTTATTTTATTTTGTAGTTATGATCTTGTCTCTCTTAAAGTTGAATTGATCCATCTTGATTAATACTTGTGTCATGTGTGGTGAGAATTTATTTATTTCATATTTTACATCTTAGTCTAAAACTTGCCCTGCATGTTTTTTTTTTTGACGACAATGGAAACCCGCAGCCGCTATCCTTTTGGGTGCGCACAGGGTAAAATCCCGCTTCTATGCAATAACTCGCAAACCACATAGGAGAGATAACCCGCACTAGGAAAGCCTGGTGCGACGAGCTCCACCCAAAAGGCAAACCCCTTGCTTTCGCTGGCAAGGGGTTTCGAACTTGAGACCTCCAACATGGAAGTCCCAAGCTCAAACCACTGGGCCACCTCGAAGGGTACTTGCCCTGCATGTTATTGAAGCGAAATAAAAAGTGTCGCTTTGTTTAGGAGAAGATGATAGGCTTTTCTTAATTTGTCTTGTAAATTTTAGCCTTTTCAAATATTATAGCACTAGCTAACCTCTGAGCATGTAGCCTTTTGTTGGTAGCCATACTTTTGCCTTAACTCTTATGTTGAATTCTTGATTCTTGCACATTGCTTCCTTGAGCAATGTAGCATAGACTGATTATAATTGGTAAATCTAAAGACAAAAAAGGGATGGTTAAGTGGAAAAAGTTAAACAATGATAACTATAAAGTGATGAAAAAGCACTCTTCAAAAGAACGTGAAATGAAAAAGAAAAAAAATGGAGAAAAAAAATCCTCCAGAAAAAAAAAAGAAAACTCGAAGCATTCTTGAGATGATGAGAATTACTTGTGAAATAATTGTTGGAAGAGAGGGCTACAAATAAACTAAAGAAAACAATGGATGATGAAGTCTAAAATTGTCAAGTGCTTAGGGAAGTGCAAGTCACTATTTTATAGCTTTCCTAGCCGTCCCCTAGCCTAAATTACAACCCATTAAAGTCATATTTGATTCTATTCGAGCATGCTTAATTAGTGGAGATGTACATAATTTAGTAAGATAATTAATAGACAAGTCTTATGGGTTCGATAATCCGGCTCTTTTAGAGCCACTAAATTACTTGTGCGATCACGTACACTTGTGTGTGCAATTGGAAGCAACAATTACCAAGCAAGTTTTGCACATAATTTGATAGGTATCTCACAAACTTCATAAATGCTATATATTCATAACTAAAATGTCCTGCCTTTTGGCCTTTTTGGTTGACGAGAAATTAAGTAGTCAAACAACATAATGTACATACTGTTATACTCAAAAACCTGGAGCTAGAGTGATGTTATCAAAGGCGAAAAGCACAAAAAATCTCTTAAGGTCTATGGGGACTTTAAGCGCAAAGCGGAAATAAAGCGTGAGCTTTAATGAAAAAAGGCGCAAAGGGAGAAAAAATACAAATATATATGTTTAGTCCAAGACTAGAAATTATAAACATGAATGACACATTTATGACCAAAGAAATTGAAAAAAAATTATGATATAATAAAATATTAATTGTTTAGTGTCACTTCTTCATATGAGGCTCATTAGCAGTGAAAAGTTTGTCTTAGAACCTTGATGACGACACTGAAGAGCACATAAAGCGAGGCAAAGCGCTCAACATGTTTTGAGCCTCGCTTCAGGGCTTAAGCGCGCCTTTAAACACTGAGCTAGACATTCAAAAATGTTGATGTTAACCTCTCATGCTTCTTTACACATATAATACATGGAAAATACAGTACAATTTAGCAATCACAATCAGAAATATGCAAGACAGCACAAGAAAACGAGTGAGGTCGGGAAAATTATTTCAACACTGCAAGATGCAACTTGAAGTTGAAATGAACTCGTGAGATAGTAGCCATATGAACGCCCAAAAACTCAATGGTTTGAGTCAGAAAAGGAATTTCAAAGACAGATATACAGGAAAGATGGTTTATAGTGGGAGAGAGTGTCATTTACTTATCTTTAGAAATTTATGATTACTACATCCCAACAGTTGGTGAGGTGAAATGCATTTCCTATATGTAGTTTAAAGTTCAAAGGCGAAGGTTCCATTGGATATCACAGAGATTCCAATATAATTATTATTATTCAAGAGAACTTTGATTCACATTATCAACCTTTTTTCCTTCCAGATGGAAATTCATCGGTGAATTGGATTACAAGAACATCCAGCAAAAGGCCAGGGAAAAGGTTAATCCTTGTCAGTGAATGAAAATCTGGCTTTATTTCAAGCAATTGTCTTTTCTTTCCTAAAAATTTCCACATATGTGCTTGACAGAATCAACATAATTGAGGATAGATGAGTAGGCTATTACAAAGCCCAACTGACTGGCAGTGGTAATATGACTTACTGTATCACGAAGATTCACATGCCGAAGATAAGCTCTTTGAAGGTTTGCACCCTTCAGATTTGCATTGGTTAACTTCGCACCCTGGAATAAGTAGTGGAAAATCAATTAAGAGGCATAAAGGAAACTGACTCTTGTTTGGACTCAAAAGGAAATATAATAAGAGTAGCTGACTCATTTCATATGATCTTTAGATGAGTAGGCTATTGTATAGTTCATACTTCATAGTAGAGAAAATGACCAAAATGGTCCTTGATGTTTAGGGGTTGAACTATTATGGTCCTTTATATATACTTATTTTTATTGAAATAATCCTTGATGTATATAAAAAGATGATCATTTTGATTGCCAACCCTAAAACTAACTGTACAAATGAAAATTTCTGTTAAACTTAATTGTGGGTGCCTCGAAATTGACAAGTGGCAGACCCCTTCTACCTCAATCGTCTTTCTTACGCCAATTCTGCTGCAATTTTCAGTTGGTTTATTCTTCTTTTCATTACCAAAATCCTTTTTGACACACAAAAATCTCTTCAATTTTCAAAGAACATTGTGAAGATATCGATTTTCAACCTCTGTCCGTTCAGTTTTCACCCTTCTATCTGAACAATGAAATAGAAAAATACATGAAAAGACTATCAGTTTTTTTTTTTTTTTGATAAAGGTAACGTTTTGTATATCAATCATTAGTTTTAAAAAGGACAAAACAAAAAGAAAGCTATATTCTTCCCATATCTAGCTATAAAAAGAGAGAATAGTTGGTTAAAGTTTGAAGAGAGTTGGTTTATGGAGTTTTCCTGGGAAGAGGAATGGAATGTATCATCTGATTTAATTAGGTCACATTTGTTTTAGCGATCTCACTTTTTGTTTTATTTATGTATATATGAAAATGGAAGCTGCTGGGGATTATTGTTTAGAGGGAGATAAGAAATGAGTGTAGTGTGTTTTACTGTTCTTATAAGAATATGGCTGGTGGGTGGACTGAAGATGGACCATACCTTTAATGGTGAAAGGAAGAAGATTGCGGGAGAAAGGGTCTGTCAGGTGTCAATTTCAAAGTAACCCACAATTAAATTTAACGGAACTTTTTACTTTTACTGTTTGTTTTAGGGCTAAGGATCAATATGATCAGCTTTCTATATACATCGAGGACTATTTCAATAAGGAGGTATATATAAATGTTACATGTCAATTGATTAGAAATTGAATTAGTCGTTAATTTTGTATTTGAGTCTGTTAAATGGGAAACATGACTGACATGTGAGTAGTAATAGTTGTAGAGGAAGTCGGTTACAAGTTGTTATAACTGATTTGTGGACAGCTGTCCCTTCGTACATATACTGTTGAATTCATTATAAAGAACCAATTTGCAGACCAATAAGAAATTCTCTTTCTCTCTCTATCTTCTCTCTCAATTCATCTTCCTCCTTGGAAGATTCGAGTTCAGCTGTTCAAGAGCAATTTTCAATCGTCTTTGCTCTTTAGGCTTACTCAATTGACACTGTATCATTCGTATCAGAGCAAGAGATTTCTCTGATTTGTGGCAATGGGAGATCACAACACTCGGATGCAGGAGCTGCGCAAGGAGGTCGACAATCTCAAACACTCCATGGAAGGAGTAACCAGCTCTGTCGCGGAGATTCGACAGTCTGTGGATGCTAGTGTGGCTCAGGCCATGGACAAATTTCGAAGATTGCTGGCAACATCTATGAACACCCATGGCGGTGTTAGACCCCCAGCTGAAGGAATTCCTAGGGGCGAAAATAGACCTGGAAATTATCAATTGCCAACCCGTAATTACCAGATGGATTTCCCTAAATTTGATGGACAAGGACTGAAGGAATGGCGTTACAAATGTGAACAATTTTTTCGATGTAGACGAAACCCCGGAAGACTCAAAAGTTAAGCTGGCATCTTGCAACTTCGAGGGCAAGGCACTCCAATGGCACCAATCTTATGTGAAGCACAGGCTGTCAAGGGAATGGCCATGGTTGACTGAGTATGTAGGAAGCCTCTATGCTAGGTTTGGGGCTGAACTATTTGACGATCCAATGAGCGACTTCAAGGACTTGAGACAGGTAAACTCTGTTCAAGACTATGTCAATCTCTTTGATGAATTACTCACTAGGGCTGAACTATCAGAAGATCAGGTTGTTAGTTGCTTTGTTAGAGGATTGAAACCAGAAGTTGGCTTACCTGTTAAAATGCTTGCACCAAGGTCACTAGCTAAGGCAGTTAACTTAGCTAAAATACAGGAGCAGGCCATAGTTGTCCAGCAGCAAGTATTTTCTGGATCTTCAGTACTTTCCAATCCCAAAACCACTCCCAGATTTGATAATCCTCCCACTTTTTCTTATGGATCCACCTACCAATCTAGTAGAAGTCATCCAAACCCTTCCAAAAATTCCACGACCTTCTCTAATAACCCCAAACCTAACCTGAAAAATGTCAATGAGATGGATGAAAGGAGGAGCAAAGGACTATGTTTTAATTGTGATGAAAAGTATGTGTATGGCCATGTTTGTAAGAAGAAGCGACAATAATTTTCTATGGAAGTAGAGGAGGACAGCGAGGGTGTTGAGGAAGTAGAGCAGAAAGTTGTTGCAAACCCTGCTGAATTCTTGACTATGATAGGCGACTCCCTGTAGACTGATGATCAGGGGGTTATTCTGCCTCATGTTTTTGTTCATGCCATGAATGGACTGCATGACTTTAGGACTATGAGAGTAACAGTATCTGTTAAAGGCAAGGCTGTACAAGTCCTAATTGATACAGGGAGTACTCACAATTTTCTGGATTTAAACACTGCCAAAAGGTTAGGATGTATTTTAACTGCTATCTCTCTTTTTCCTGTGTCTGTGGCTGATGGAAACAAGATGCATTGTCAATATACATGTAAGAAGCTGGTTTGGAAAATGCAAGGGGTCTCATTCGATTCTGACATGTTAGTGCTACCTACTGAAGGGTGTAGCATGGTCCTTGGGGTCCAATGGTTAATTACCTTGGAGGATATAACGTGGAATTTCAAACAACTTAAAATGGAGTTCAGTATCATGGGATACAAGGTGTCTCTGAGGGGTATCAAACCTCCGGCAGCTAAGCTGGTACAGCAGAGTGGCATGGATAAATTGTTAGCTAAACCAGCAGAACTATGCTTGATTTCTGTGGGTATGTATTTAGGGGAGGAGTACAGTGGAGAACCAGGAAGTTTCTTTTCTATAAACACTTGTGATGAAGTTGGTAAGGATAAAGCTGACATACAGGAGATACTGCAAGATTTCAATGATTTGTTTGAGGCACCAACTGAATTACCACCATCAAGAGATCATGACCATAGAATTGTCTTGAAGGAAGGCACTTCTCCTATCAACATTAGACCCTACAGATACGCTGCAATTCAGAAGGATGAGATTGAGAAGCTGGTCCAATGAGATGATGGATTCAGGAGTGATAAGGCCTAGTACCAGTCCATATTCTTCACCCATAGTCATGGTTAAGAAGAAGGATGGTTCATGGAGAATGTGTGTTGATTACAAAGAACTAAATTCACGTACTATCAAGGATAAGTTTCCCATTCCATTGATTGAAGAATTGTTAGATGAGCTACATGGTGCAAAGTATTTCTCTAAGTTGGATCTACGATCAGGTTATCATCAGATTAGGATGTTTGAGCCTGACATCCCAAAAACTGCTTTTCGAACCCATCAAGTTCATTATGAATTCATGGTCATGCCTTTCGGCCTAACCAATGCCCCCTCCACATTTCAAAGCTTGATGAATCGGATTTTTCTTCCTCGTCTCAGAAAGTTCATTTTAGTATTCTTTGATGATATCCTTGTCTACAGCTCTAAGTGGACTGATCACCTTTCTCACTTGAGGGAAACTTTCAAGATTATTCTAGAAAATGTTTAGTATGCGAAGCAGATCAAATGTGCATTTGGGGTTCAACAAATTGATTATTTAGGTCATACCATCTCTCAAGAAGGGGTTGCTATGGATGGAAGCAAGGTAGATGCTGTTATGAACTGGCCCCAATCTACAACTTTAAAAGGATTGAGAGGGTTTTTGGGACTTGCAGGGTACTACATGAGGTTTATCCAAAGTTTTGGTATTATAGCAAGACCCTTGAATGACTTATTGAAGAAGGGAAATCTCAAATGCACTGAAGCTGCTTCTCAAGCTTTTGACAAGCTCAAACTGGCCGTTACTTCAGCACCTGTGTTAGCATTATCAGATTTTTCCACAGAATTCATAGTGGAAACGGATGCCTCTGGAGGAGGTATTGGTGCTGTACTTGCACAAAATCACAGACCTATAGCATTTTTAGTCAAAGGTTGTATGCGAAGAATCAAGCCCTATCAGTTTATGAAAGGGAAGTGTTAGCACTAGTGTCAGCTGTCCAGAAGTGGAGGCCTTATCTTTTGGGTAGGCAATTTATAATTAAAATATGATTATCAACCCCTCAAATATTTGATGGAGCAAAGGATTACCACCCCTAGCCAACAGAAGTGGTTGGTCAAACTACTTGGTTATGACTACCTTATTTCCTATAAAAAAGGCAAAGACAATGTTGTTGCAGATGCTCTTTCTAGAAGAGAGGAACCCATCCAGCTTTGTAGCATCTCTGGGGTTCAAGCTCAACTACTTGAAGATGTTAAGAACTCGTGGTTGCAGGATCCTGTGCTACAGAAACTAATCACTTCCATTCAGACTACAGTTGTTACTAAACCTTACTACAGTTATCATGCTGGGATCTTGAGTAGAAAAAGTAAGATGATGGTAGGCTCTGTGGCTACAGTGAGGAAAGATTTGATAGCTTTATACCATAACAGTGCTACTGGAAGTCATTCTGGTATAACAGCCACCTTACAGAGGCTTAAACAGGATTTTTACCGGAAGAAAATGAAACAGGATGTCTATGCCTATGTTAGGTGTTGTGATGTTTGTCAGAGGTGCAAGGGTGAAAATGTAGCATACCCTGACCTTCTTCAACCTCTACCAATTCCAAAAAAGTGTGGCAAGATATTTCAATGGATTTTATAGAGGGTCTTCCTAAGGTCGCTGGACATGAGGTTATTTTTGTGGTAGTTGACAGGTAGAACAAGGCAGCTCACTTAATGGCACCCTTATACTGCAGTGGAGGTAGCTCAGGCTTTCATGAATGGGGTATTCAAACTCCATGGCATGCCAAAAACCATAGTCTCTGATAGAGATCCAGTACTTACAAGCAGGTTTTGGAAAGAATTGTTCAAATTGCAGAAGGATACCTTGCTCACTTCTTCTGCATACTACCCTCAAACAGATGGGCAGACTGAAGTTGTTAATAGATCTCTTGAGTGTTATCTCAGGTGCATGACGTTTGAGAAACCTAGGGAATGGCCCCAATGGTTGGCTCTGGCCGAATGGTGGTACAACACTTCATTTCATTCTGCTATTAACATGACACCCTATGTTGTTGTTTATGGTCAAACACCTCCTCCGCTCCTTCCATACATGCCTTTCGACTCCCAACTTGACCTGGTAACAAGCCAGCGAGGCTACCTTGAGATGCCTAAAGTCTCATTTAGCTAGACCCAAAGTCGAATGAAATCTCAGGCCGACAAAGGAAGAACTGATAGGTCTTATGTAATTGGGGATTGGGTCTACATAAAGTTACATCCTTACAGACAGACATCATTGAAATCTCATACTTTCCAAAAACTTTCAGCCAAGTTTTTTGGTCCTTTTCGAATCATAGCAAGGGTGGGTTCAGTTGCGTACACTCTCCAATTACCCCCTGCCTCTCGAATTCACCCTACTTTTCATATTTCTCAGCTCAAAAAGAAGTTAGGGTCCCATATAGTTTCTGCTACCCTCCCTGAGGTTCATGTTGATGCTGGTCACATCCTCTTGACACCAGAAGCAGTTCTTGATAGGAGGATTATCAAGAAGCATGGCAGGCCTGCTACTCAGTTGTTAGTTAAATGGTTCAATGCGTCTGAAGACGATAGCACTTGGGAGGATTATCAGTCTTTCACCCAGCGGTTTCCACATTTTTATCCTTGAGGTCAAGGATTCGATGAAGAGGGGGAGTACTGTTACATGTCAATTGATTAGAAATTGAATTAGTTGTTAATTTTGTATTTGAGTCTGTTAAGTGGGAGACGTGACTGACACGTGAGTTGTAATAGTTGTAGAGGAAGTCGCTTACAAGTTGTTATAACTGATTTGTGGACAGCTGTCCCTTCTTACATATACTCGTTGAGTTCATTGTAAAGAATCAATCTGCAGATCAATAAGAAATTCTCTCTCTCTCAATTCATCTTCTTCCTTGGAAGATTTGAGTTCAGCTGTTCAAGAGTGATTCTCAATCGTCTTTGCTCTTTAAGCTTACTCAATTGACACTATATCAATAAAGGACCAAAATAATTCAACCCGTATACATCAACGACTAATTTGGTCGTTCTCTCATTCATAGAACTCTCACTTTTTATTATTATTTGTATTTTTGGACAATATAGAAGGATCTGAAAACCCTTGGTGCCCCTTTATTAATGACTGCACTTACTATTTATAGATCCCAAAGAAAAATAGGAGAAAGAGAGAGAGCGATCCTTGACTGCAAAGTTCAAGAAAAATTTGATTATTGGTGAGAGATATCTTTCTGACTGTTTGGGAAACTCGTTTACTCAAGTTATTGGAGGGGATTGGCAGAACCTATTGGTTTGAGACTGAAAGAAGAAATCTTATTGCATTGTACTTTAGGTGTTATAGTAAACCGGGTTTAGCAAGTGCCTTATAAAACAATGAAATGGCCCGTCCAGGTGAAGACAAAGAAGGTTAGGGTGACATCGGTAAGCAAGTAATGTAGAACCCATCACACATCAGAAGGGATGGAGGGTTGCACGCCTTATAAGGTGGTGTATGGGTATGCTTGTCAGTTCAAGTTAAACATTTTGTGCCTTGTAAAACTTTATCCCCTAGTGGTTAGACCCTTCACCATTCAATTTTTCTCAGCTCTGCAGGTCAGGCCAAGTCCAAGATAACTAGCATAATACACGAGGAGGAATCACTTTTGAGGCGATTAGAAGGCCCATGCATTATTGTGTTAGGAAATATCTAAAACATTTTCATTGTGTCAAAAAAGCATTTTGAAGCTGTGCGGAGAAGAATTAAGTACATTAGGCTGTCGGAAGGTCACTTGTTCCTGTTGCAAGAAACTGTGGTCCAAGAAAGAAGCAAGACTTACATAAAGTACTTAACAATTACTGTTAAAAGAACAGTTAGTAAGATTAGCAGAAATCTTAACACAAAAACAGAAATGAAATGACATGATCATTTGAGATAACTTCCAGTGAATTACAAGCAATAAAAATATTTTAACAGTCTCGGCCTCTGGGTAAGTACTTCTAAAGAAAGTTTGCAGGATTTTAGCAGAAGCACAAATAAATTGAGGTTGGATGAGTGAACTACGAGCAATAAAAATAGTTCAAAAGTCGCATGTTCACCAGAGTAATACTTTTAACTTAGTTTTAATAGCTGCTTCTGTATCCAATATAATTCCACCTTGGGTGAATTTAGGCAATAGTATTACATGCATAACTTTTACCTTCAGATTTGCACCTTCAAGATTAGCTCCTTCGAGGTTGGCATTGGTAAGATCAGCTGTCTGGGAATAAATATAAACAGTAATTCAGTACATTAAACAGGCTTCAGAATATAAATGCTAAATAGAGTTGTAAAACTGAAGTGAGAGGATTTAGGCAAAGGATAAGAATCTAGGCCTTATTCCAAATCATTACAAGTTCACTTTCTACCATCAAAGATATAATTTTTTTTTTATATAATTTAGGTGCATCAGAGAATGGAGCTGTAGTAGAATATCTTGTCAAGAAAACACGTAAAATGTCAAAAATTTAAAAGGATCCACAGAGGATGCAGCAACAGACATTACAGTTTTAGAAGTTTAACCTGTAGGTGAGCAGAACGAAGATCCGCCCCACAAAAGCTACAGCCTATTAGACAAGCATCTGTATGGAAATAAAGGAAGATTATCATAATAATAAATGTCAGGGAGATGAAGAAAAATAGTAAGAAAAATAATAGATATCTAGATAACAAGCAGATCGTTCATCATACTTTACACTGGGAAACAAAAACAGCAACTTATAATGAAAGTGAAGAGTCCGGGCAACTTAGAGCAAAGAAGGTAGATACGTTGATTATCTGATAAGTTGATAAGTTCAGAATACACCTACTTCAAACATTATAACCTACCTGTCTAACAGTAAGCATTTGAGGTTCTAGCACATGACACTTCAAACATGCATGATGCACCGTAGAACAGAAACATAGCACACTTCCATAGGAGTGCCTGATGCTAGAAAAATTACCCAAAGAATACCTCACTTCCAAGAAACAAGTAATTCTTGCTGTTCTCACTCTCTCAACACCCCCTCCCCACCCCCCCAGCCCTTTCTAGTCTCTCTACCTTCTTCTATTCTCCCTTTCTTTTCTTCTCAGGATATGAGGAGATTGGACATGGCTCAAAATACAGTAACAACAAACTTGAAGAAACACAAATTATTGGTTATAAATTGTAGTCTTACTTGTGCAGAACTCCACATGAAGAAATCACTCTTACCGTTTAGTTTCAGAACAAATCTGTACTCTGTAGTCTGTAATAACCATTACCTTGTAAATTTGCACTTTGAAGATTAGCACCAGCTAATACAGCTCCACGAAGATTTGCTCCAGTGAATTCACATCTTCCCTAGGCAAAATGAAATCACTAAGGTTGCAACTTGACAGTAAAGATGGGCTTGAAAATAATATTTATGTGCTTAAATTTTAATCCACACAAACATGTAAAGCCTGCTAAAAAGAGGATATAAAGAGGGTGAATCTTCAAAATATCAAACACTGTTAAGATGATCAAACACTATGCATGATCTACATAAGATGTGGAGACTTTAAGATTATGCGCTATAGCTTACTCGCGCAATGTGGCATTGTGAAAAATGGAAGCTTCGGCATCGACATCCTGCGACAAAAGTTAAAGAACGATCAAGAAAAAAAATAGTATTATCTAGTAACTAAGTCATGGAAAGGTATTAGTGTAATGAGCTTAGAATTACAAATGTTCCTAGAGTTCCACTCCCTTGTCAACAAAGACATTGAATATACCACCATCCAACCAAGAGTATCACTGCATAAAAGTTATCTTTTCCTTTTCCTTATCCCTTTTCTAGATTTGTAAGCAAGGACTTCTCATTGAAGAAGACCAAAAGTTGCCAGCCATGTACAATGGCTACACCAAAGAAAATGTGCATTTTTTTTCTAACTGCAAGTAAACAGACAATATTGTGCACTAAATTTATAGAAACAACTAGCTTTGTCTGAAGTATGTTTGCAAATACCCTCAGCACCAAATGAGACAATTAGCAAGGCTCAGATAAATTGATATGCCTATGTCTATGTTATTTATCTTTTTATAATCGTGGTGTACAGGCTAGCTTGAGTGCACCTCAACTAATTCCACCAAATACCTGCCACCTCCAGCCAGCAACAGGTATCAGTTAACTCTATCCACCAAGGCTAGGACAGATGGGAAGAACCACCTAGAGTTTTTGCCTCTGCTATGATTTGAACCGAAGACCTCATGATTCTCAACCCACTTCATTGACCACTAGGCCACACCCTTAACCTTGGGTGTGCTTATGATTATGTTATATGGAATCAGGAATGAGATTTAACCACACACAGTCCAATATGATATTACCATGTCATACCCAGTCATCATTGGTATATCAAGGCAAATTAAGAGTCTATGGCTCTATGTAACATTGCTTACTATCTCCCAAACTTCTTTTACCCAATATAAGGCATACAATAGTGTACATTTGTTATACAAACTACCACTTACTCAAAAATAATGTGCAGAACACCCTAAAAGGAGACAATTTGCAAAGAAGACTAGAAATCACTGACTGAGGTATGAGAATCTGCAAAAGCTATCAATCCAACAAGGTGTTACACTTGCGATGCCCACTCAACGTGGATACTTAAAGACAAAATGAAGGGTCCTGTACCATAGCTAACCATTTCCATAACTTCTTCCTTCCTATGCTGCAGCCAAACAAGATTACAAACCTTTCATCTAGCTGGTATAACCTAGTCAAACCCCAGTCCAGCCATTTTTGTGAAATTGGCTACTAAGACACTCATCTATCATCAATAACCTCAACAGGACTGAAGCATGCCAATTAGCTCCAGTTGAGCGCTCGGCTAAGGTTGACCGCTGCAACACTGCGAAACATAATTCTTAATCTTGCAAAAGTAGAAAGACCTAGAAGTATTTTTCAGTCAAACAAAGCTAAAGTGAGAGCACATCAAATTCAGAACTTTTCTCCCTTCATCAAACCAAACCTCCAAAACTGTAAAGAAGTAGCTCATCCACAGAAAGTGCAGTACTACTATGTTCTCACTCAGAATTATATATGATTCTAGACTATTATCACAAGTGTAAATAAAAGAAATTTACTGCTAAAGTCAGATGCCCACTCTCCCAAGGTATTATGACTAATTGTAGAAGTACAACATTCTCAGTGATCTACACACTAACTGCAGTTGAAAATTCAGAGACATTTAATTGAGCAATAATACCCTGAATTTTGCACATTGAAGATTGGCACGTGAGAAGAACACTGTTTTTAGACATGCATAGCTGAAATCCACAAACGACAAGTCCTGCACATAGAACAGATATCATTGACTAATTAAAAAGTTGTAGAAAATTATATGAATAATGATATCAACACATCTGACATGGCCAAATGCTTGGGAGATTCTCCCAAGTTGCCAAAAAAGAAGGGATGGGGGGTTGTACTGCAGTAAAACAGAGCAAAGAAGTCATTATCAGATGCTATCAAGATGAGCTTCCTTTTTTGGAATTTCCCACTTTGTAAGGAACATAAATTATCATGTCTTTTGGATAAGGTAATTATTTTATTAAGGGATAAAGTCAGAGTAGGGGTGTGCGTAAGACCAGAAAAACGACCAAACCAGTTTTCACTTTATTCCGTCGGTTTAGGTTATGCATATTTGTAACTTCAGTTGTTCAGTTCAGTGATTGGTTTCCAGGGCTCAGTTTTTCGGTAACGGAAATTTGGAAAAGCCTTGATTTGGCCTTCCGCGGTTCCAAACTCAAGCACAAAACCAAATGCTATGTTCATGAAGATTGAAGTCCAAACTCCGCTCCTCTCTCTTTGTTTCGATGAATGCCTCAACGCTCACATTCTACGGGAAACTTTTTTGACTATTTACCTCCGTAGGAAGCAAAGGGAAGCAGAAAAGGTCATCATGCAATCTACCAAAGCTGAAGCTTTTTCTGCTGGTGAATAATCTACGTTTCCCAATGAGCTACATTTGCCTATTGCCCACAGAAAAGGAGAAATATCTTGCCCATCACTTTATACCAAAAAAGGGGGAAAGCCTACAAAATATGGTTCTCTCCAAAAGACGCACAGTCCTCTATACAAACAGGAACTACATGGGTGCACCAAATAGAAAGGGATTGAAGACTACTCAATTGGCAAAGCTCATATCCACCCTTCAAAAGCTCTCATATTTTTCTCTTTCCAAATGACCCACAAAAGAGCAGAAGAAGTAACATTCCATGCTTTGTGTCTTCTTCTTCTAACTTCACTCCTCCAGTAACATAAACTCCTTCACAGATCTTGTCATTACCCAGGAAATGTCGAACCATCTGAATATATCCCCCGATAACCTTGTGGCTATTTCGCAACGTAACGGAGTATGATCCACGTCCAAAGCATATGGGAACCCTCATCCCCCCGACCCAAGAGCTTCTCATAAAAGAACTTAACAGAGAACACTTTGTTATTCCCCAATTCTCAACTAAAAACATCAGATTTGTTGACTGATTCACATTGCTTTTGAAGTAAAACTAGCCGTCTCTGAAGCTCAGTCACCTCTCAATAGTGAAAATTCCTCCTGAACCTCAAATCCCAAAAAGTCTCTTAACAGTGTTTTTATAATTGTGGAGTAAGGCGACAGGACATTCCTTCAATTCTAGATTAGATCAACTCTGTATTCTAATTTTTCCCCCTTCTTGGGGTAAATGGAAAACAGAGTTGCATGTAATTGCACCCTTTTCTTAATGTAAGACTTATCTTACTTGAGGACAACTTGTCCTTTGTCATAACCTCTTTGAATAAATGGTTGCTTCTCTTATTTATTAAAACACAGAAAAACAACATAAAACAATGAGGAGATGGCGATCATGCCCATAGAAGCATAAGCTCTTTATGAAGCATAGAAACTACACGAGGAAATGAGCATAGTTATTAAGACAACAAGATGGTACTGCAAGAAGTCTAGATCAAGTATCCATATCTGCAACTAAGAACAAAAAGAAATGAAATAGTCTAGCACTAAATTATTACCAACTTCGAAAGATCAAGACCAGAAAGATTAATTCCCCGAAATCTGACTCTGTCAGACTGTATGCATTTGATTATGTCAATGCGTGTCAATTCAGTACCCAACTCCTCATCCTCCTTCCTCTTACTTAGGGCAGATTTAATTCCATCTACTAGACCCTGAAAAGAAATAGATAAACTAAGAGCTCTTAACAACTCCGCAGACACACAAACTACTTTAGCTGTCAGAAAATATTTGTAACTCCCAAAATAGCTACATTTCAGTACAACATACCTCTTTAGTAAAGGAAGATTAAAAAATTATCAAGTAAAAGATATCATTGATAATAACAAGGCCAACATGGCCGTATACAAGAGGCATACCAAAAAGGAGAAACCTACAAAAAATGGTCCTCTTCAATGTTACCAACTTCGAACCAATCCTTTATACAAACCAATGTTATCAGAAGCGAAAAGTGCAAAAAAGCGCTAAGATTCGTTGAGGCTTTAAGCGCAAAGAAAGCATGGGTTTTATTGAGAAAAGGCGCAAATGGAGAAAACATACAAATATATATATATATATATATATATGTTTAATCCAAGACTAAAAATTAAAAGCATGAATAACAAATTTAGGACTAAGAAATTGATTGTTTTTACGAAAAAGCAAAATATCAATGGTATAGCGTCGCCTCTTCAGGAAATACTCATTCACAAGGTAAAGTACGTCCTACAGCCTTGATGATGACCCTGTAGCGCACATTAAGCGAGGCAAAACGCTCAATGCGCGTTTTGAGCCTCGCTTCAGGGTTTAAGCGCGCATTTGATAACATTGTAGCTTACCCTGTTTCACAGAGATGGAGAAATTTTTGATAGACCACAACTAAAATAAGGCTCACCAAACCTAGTCTATGTTAAATAATAAGATTCTTTTTACATGGCACCAAAATCAACCTTTTGCAAGCCCATTTTCTACTCATATGTCCACATGTAAATCCCAAATTGGAGTTACGTCTGCCAAAGGGTGTTGAGTTATATAGTGTCTCACATCAAGTACAAAATGACATCTAAAGTGGTTTGAAAATTGATGGTTCACTCCACTCTTTGCCATAAGAATTTAGATTGGCTGCTTAGTTCTCNTATATATATATATATATATATATATATATATAGTCCAAGACTAATAATTATAAGCATGAAAAACAAATATATGGACGAAGAAATTGATTGTTTTACGATAGAGTGAAATATGAATGTCTTATTGTCACCTCTTCAGGAAATGCTCATTCGCAAGAAAAAAGTATGTCGTAGAGCCTTGATGACGACACTGTAACACATATTTTAGCAAGTCAAAGCGCTCAACATGTTTTGAGCCTCGCTTCAGGGCGTAAGTGCACCTTTGACAACACATACAAAAAGGAACTACATGGGTGCACCAAAAGAAAATAAGGATGGGAGACTACTTCTCAATTGAACAAAGCTCATCTCCACCCCTTCAAAAGCTCTCATATTCCTCTCTTTCCAAATGACCCACATTAGAGCAAGAGGAGTTACATTCCACACATTGTGGCTTCTTCTTCGAGCTTTACTCTTCCAGCTGAACATCAACTCCTTCCCAGATTTCGGCATTACCCAAAGATATGCCAAACCATCTGTATATATGGCTAAACTGACATCTCTATATCTTCCATTTAACATATATATCAAGAAATGATTCCCCAAAAGAAATAAAGCACAACTATTCAGTGGGTGTGTCAATATCGATGGTTTGGAAACCATGACAAGTAGCACTTTGGTTCCCTATCTCAGGAAATATTGGTTTATAACCAAGAAAATCTCAAGCATGCTCAATCTATATCTCAAATAGTTCAATGATCTAGGAAAAACCTGGTCCTGTTCTATTTGAAGAGGCTAAATATAACATTCTCCTAGGTCTTTAAGAAGCATAAGCAAATGAATGAAAAGTATATCACCTACATGAAACACCAAAAAGTTACAGAAAAAGTATCTCGAAGGCTTGAAAAACTAAGAAAAGTAATTCCAATCATGGACTGCCACAAGGTACAGGCACATGGTTCAAGCAAACAAAATCTGCCCTTAAATCTTAATGACCACATTCACATGGCAATATGAGTGATTTAGAACACAAAACATATACAAGTGCACGATAAACACTAGAAGAGGATAATGGATTTACAAGGAGTTGATAGTACTCCGCCTCCCGCAGAAGCTGAGCATATTCAGAATCTTTCAGGGGTGGAATTACACCATCCCTCAACCAATTAAGGATATGGCGGAAGTGCTTTCCGTCCCTGTCAACGAATATGTGTCCCTGCAAAAACACATTGAAAGGAGATATGAAGTCGTGAAAACTAGACCATAGATGTCTCTTCTCCAAAGATCAACATGAAGGAGCATGAACTTGATATCTGTCAAAGATAATAAATATATTTTTTGACAAGAATGAGATATAAATTACATTTCCAGAAACTAAAGAACCAGCTAATACCAATGAACAAGCCTCCGAGCTAATTCCTAATATGGATAAATGCACAGTGCATTATGGTAAGTGGTAACCAAAACCAACCAGTATTTTAGGACCCTGTGCATCTGCACAATTTATCTAGAACTGTCCAAATTTGAACTACTAAACATCAAAATCATTGACCTTATGAGAACACTAGACACAAAAGCAGAGCGACCTAGTGTCAAGACTAACATGATGTAACATCTAATTACACACAACAGAGAAAGAAAACACAAAAAGAGCAGAGAAAGAAAATAAGTGCAAAAATGTAAGAGACCTTGGAGCTTTTGTACATGCTTGTTTATGTTTCACGTGAACTGTTTTAAAAATCGCATCTTGTACTGACATTTCAGCACTCCATTTCCAAAGAAAGGAATAAAATATTGAGATTCATAAAGTAATTGGTGAAAAGATTGGTGCTTTTTTATTTTATTACAAAATTACAAGAAGTTCAAGGTACTTTCTTAGCTTGTTTCCTTTTATTTTATTGATCTTCTGAAGTAAAAAGACCAGTATATAGTATGCGAAAGAGTAGAGAACCCACACAAAATTATGGTTCTCTAAAAAAGAGGTCTAGTCATCTATCTTGTGAGTCGTGGGTGTACTCAAACTATCAAAAAAACAAAAGGGATATTCCAATCTGTGCAAGATCATATTACTCTGCTTAATTTCTTTATCACATACATTGAAGCTCTCGGCAAGCTGCATTTTCTCTTTGAACTATCAGACATCAGTAATGGGATACTAATGAATAATATGTTCATGAATACTACAGTATTCCTTATTCTGACTAATCCCACGATAACAAAGATCACTCGCCAGCAGTGTGTGAGTGAGATAAAGGATTAGTGTCTGAGTCGCTGGATCACAAAAATGGATCTATGGTTTCAAGTCCACTCGTTGATTTCAAGAAAACCGAATCAATTGGCCTCCAAGCAAAATATTACTCACCTTGTACTTCTTGTCATCAGATGGTTTTGGTTTATTAACAAGAGTTCTAAATTTTAGTTATCAAAAAATAAAAAATCGATTTATATGGATCACGTCCAAATTGGATTCTTTTGTCTAATTCTTTTTTACAGTGACACAACAAGGTGTTTTTCTCTTACTATAAGAGCCATCATAGGATACATAAACATGGATCGTATTCTGATGTATGCTTTAGATTTCACATTTGGTTCAGCATCGTTCATCGATGAATGAAGAATAGCTAGCCTAAAAACAGAATGATGATATGGCATTACATTATGCATAACAAATGATATTGTCCAAACTCAGCCAAGGAATAAGTTGTGAATTGTCAAGAGAACATTCTAGTGAAAGACTATGAAAAGTTATTAGCCTGTTAAATGTTGTTCAACAGGTGCCTCTCATCTGCAACAACTCTAAGCCAAAAAATTTCATTCCGAAGTGGGTCCATTCCAGCTACGTGTTCCACATCGGAGTTTCTTGCAGAATCTGTGGGGGTCAATTCTGAAGGTGGTGAACAGGTTAGAACATTCAGTCTTGCTACTGGAAAGTGTCAACATATGAACAATAAGGCGGGGAAGGACTCTGATGGTTGCGAGGTGGGACAAAATCTGCTCCGAGTTTGGTGCACCCTAAAGATTCCTATTTGTATAGATAAATCGGAGTCTTTTGTAGAGAATCATTTTTTTATAACCGTGGTGTTTGGACAAGCTTGCGCTCACCTCGACTAATTCCACAGGATACCTTTCACCTCCCACCAGCTTCATGTATCAGGTGACTGCCAAGGCTAGGATATATGAGAAGAAAACAACTAGTGATTTGTGTCTCTGATGAGTTTGAACATGAGACCTCATAGTTCTCAACCCATTTCATTGACCACTAGGCCACATCCTTGGGTATGGAGTTCTACTCTAACAACAACATACCCAGTGTAATCTTCTGGTATCCGCAACCTTATTCCTACATTGTAAAGGTAGAGAGATTGTTCCCACTAACAATTAATTTATTTTCCTTATAAAAAAAAGGTTTTCATCTTATAGATAGGTATATCCTCCTTAGTTTGTCTCTTCAGTTTGACCAATCAGATCTACTTAGATACCACAAAAACATGGTGTTCTTTTCACATATATAGTTAAACCTATTCAGTTAAATATAAGCCTCTCTCTCACTCTCAGGAACTGTTTAAAAAGGCATATGTTAGTAAAATCTTTAACCCATTCCTACATGATTTATTTATTGATTTGATCAGCAAGGTCACTTCCATTTATCCAATCAAAGGTTGGTGTTGAAATTGTTGAGGTTGCATAAGGTCAGGAACAATGGAAAGAGACTATGAGAAGTGGAGATATCTGACTAAATTTAGAAAAAAAAATTGTGGGGAAGACCAAAAGAAGGCTTGCCCTGATTTTGAAGGGAGAAATGGAGGAAGAGGTGGAGAGGACGAAAGCTGATGGGCCATTAAATTTCTATTCAATTTGATTTGTTGCAACAGTTTTTCTTTTTTTGAGACAAGTAACAGAGGTGCAACAGCTTGAAGCAATCAGCACGTTTCTCACAACTTAGAGATTAGATGTACAGAAAACCAAAAACCTATATAGGCTAGCAAACAGAGTAACAAGGGTTAAGTTTAACTCAGGTTGAGACATATAGATGAGACCATCAAACCTCGGAAGAATAGTTTGTTAGACATGAAAGAACGAAAAGTGGCTCCCTTGGCAGGGGGAGGCAGGTGCATGACAGCCATTCTTTTGGGAGATAAACTCTGACTAGAGAAGGAACTGAATCTGAATTGGTGAACTGAATCTGAATTGGTGCTTTTATGTGCAACCAGTGGTCTTGGCGTCTTGCTTTTTCCAATCAAAGATTTTGCTTGACCCAAGCACAACCAATTGTTTAAAATTCTTGCAGCACTCTACTTCACATCATTGTATATTGTATGATATAGATCAGAGTTTCAAGGGATAAGAGAAGACCCCCATTCTCTCAGGTCATGGAAAATACTTGAAATTTCCAAAATTAAAGTAACAGGCTAACTTCCATCCTCCTTCATTAACTATGAATGATACTCTTCTCTAACTGTAGTTCAACATCTGAGAGTCAATTGCAATGTGCCTTATGTAATTAAAGAAGTGAGTGTGTGCATAACATGTACCTTCTCTGACTCCTGGCAGATAGTATGACGACCACTAAACATAGCAGCGAGCATCGAGTCTGGCTCACGTTGTGTGAGGGTATCCAGTGTTGTGCAAAACTTCCTTCCTCCTTTAGAGAAAATTTTTTAAATCACTCATAAAAATCAGCCCAAAAAAGATTTGTGTGTGAGAAAATGACAAGGCAAAATCATTTTCCTGCGTGACAATTCTTCAGTATTATCCTTTCATGTTCAAGTAACAAAGTGAATATATTAAACATAATAATTAATACAAAAATACGCAATCCAGCTGGAAAAGAGAATATCCCTGGGATGAACTTAAATGGAAACCACCTCCAATATTTTAGTTGGAACTTTAATTTAAGCAAAATTCAACAAGTCTATAGACTCCAAAATCTTGCAGAATGTTTCTTAAGTGTTTTATGTTGTAGAAATAAATGGAAGAGAAATCTCATTTCTGTCAACTCAGATGTCTAAGATTGGAACTAATGTAACTGTTATACTCATTTCTGACCCAAATAGATTACTGCTTCTAATATTGTACCTTATGCATCATTCAGTGTACTATGAGAAAAGGAAAACCTGTGAGCTAAAACCAACTTTTGAGATATACATTCATGACCTAAGAAAGAGTAATACTTCTAAAACTGCACCTTATATCAATCCTTGTGTAGCGACAGAATTGGAAATCAATTCGTCTAGATCTTAATATGGAGCATCACTACAAATTCTTAATGCCCGAAATGCCTAGGGAAGTAGATTCAAAAGATCAAGGCTTACCGATATTTAGACGAACCATGGAAGACGAACTTTCGGAGTCATAGGCCATTCTCAGAGTTTGAGGATTGATGATTCAATGGACTCACTGTCACTCTCCAAAGAAAAAAATAGATTCTACTCCTCCTTTCTACTTTCTAGTCTTCGAAAGTAGCATTATTGACCCCTCTCACTTGAGTAATTTCCACTTTACCTCCTACACTTCTCATATTTAGGAATATTATTACACTTTATTTGGAAATTTATCAAGTCACGAAATTGTGTTCGGTTTTAATATTTAAAAAGCTGAAGTCATTTTGTAATCTTTTAAAGTTATTCGCATAATTAACTTAGATACTTTACTGTAACGTGTATCTTGTAACACCCCGAAAATCGGTTGGCTAAACTAGAGTTTAACGTGAGGATTAACGTCAAGGAAGGAGGGCAAGGGACAAGAAAGTGGGCTAGGGCAGCCTACCTTGGTGTAGACACTGCCCAACCTACCACCACGTCTCATGGTCAAGACCACGACCCTTGGTGTGGCTCTTGGTGGGCTAGGCAATAGTCTCCCCAAAACTGCCCAAAATTAACCCCTCTTCACGAGCCACTTCACGGCTCGTGGTGAAGATCACGACTCATGGAGGGGAGTTGGATGTGTGAGGGTGGAGGAGAGGTGGCTTAGCCATTGCCTCAAGGCCCACGAGAGGGACCACAGCTCGTGGCAAGGACCACGAGTTGTGGATCCTTCTATGAAGGTGCCTTGGGCTTGGGGGCTAATGGCACTTTTACCAAGCCACTACCTCAAGGTCCACGAAGGAGACCACGGCTCGTGGTCATGACCACAACTCGTGGGACCCCACGTGGTACCTGGGCAGCCCACTTAAAATGGAGGGTGTTTTGGGTAATTTCAGTTTAAGTTAGAATTAAGTGAGGTCGTTTTGCCTTAACTTAGGGTCACTATATTTTTAACTCTAAATTAAAACTCACCAATTCAACTCATTATTTCCAAAACCCAAATAAATCGTAAAGCTCATCCTCTCCCAAAATATTCTTTCTCTAGAAACTTAAGGAAGAAGAAGGAGATTCAAGTTAGGGTTCAAGAAGGAAGGTTCTTCATATCAAATCCATTAGGCTTTATTGTTAAGGTATGGTAATTTTCATCCATAGATAACTTTCATTCATGTATTCCTCTTTAAATCTCCAATTTCAAAAGATAGAAATCCCCAAATATTAGGATTTGATTCCAAAGACATGGGTTCCTTTCAAACTTGGTTCTAACGGTTGGATTATGTTATATTAAGCATGATTTAATGATTTCCAATGGTTTTCATGATGATTCCTAAAGATCCCATGAAATTCTCATATTTTTCAATTGTGATCTTATGATCTGGGCCTTTGTTGATGAAAGAGGAATGTCATGAAATTATGTATGTGGTGATTGAGTCACTTGAATTATGATGATATTCATGTCTAATGTTTGAATTCTAGATGTGTTGATTGAAAGTGAGCTTTGAACCTTGGAAGGGAAAAGTATGATGTAAATGCTTTAAGAACACTTTGAAGTGAAGTGTCAATGCTTATGATGTTGTTGTTGTGTTGTTGAACGGACATTTTCATATACACACCTATGCATAAAATATGATGTGAAATGTTTTATCACATAATGAAGATCCTAAGATTGAAAGGTTTTCTCACCTAATTGAATCTTAGATTTATATGTAGACATGAATGGTGAAAAGTCATTCTCACACATGATCTTAGAGCTATCATATGAACTAAGCTTGGATTGATTGTCAGGACATTCTTCCATGAATATAAGTTCAGGCAAGACTTAATAAGTACTCCATGAGAATTAATGTTTTGCACCGAGTGGATACTGATATGAGATGGGAGCCCTCACGTTAGTTGAGGCTAGTTCTTAGAAGCAAATTCTTGAGATGGAAGCCCTTACGATATTCGAGGCTCGATTTTTAGTAGCAATCTCATTATCCCACAAACTATGTACCCCATAGGTTATTTAGCTAGTGGATCCACCTAAGCTAAAGTTATCGATTCTACCTTATGCAAGCAGACTAACCCTTTTCGGTGTGGGAGTCATTGGATTCTATGTTAAGATCACACGGTCTCATGTCGGTTAAGACTTATTCCCACAACAAGAACAAAAACATGAATAATGAACTATATGGTTATTCAAGAAGCTTCGTGTATGAGTTTTTATAGGTTTTAAAGATGATGATGACTATGTTGACTCATGTTTTATGACTTATGATTTTTAAACTCTCATATCATGTTTGACTTAGTTAATTGCATAACTCCAAATGAAATGTCCATTTTAACATGTTTTCAATGTTTTCATGCACGGCTATTATAATTGGTGCATTTTGTACTAATGCCTACTTTGCCTACAATTTTCCCAAGTGTAGGGTCTGGTTCTTGAGGTGATCATTCTTGTGGCTAGACTTGGACTTGATTGTTTTCCGAGCTTGGTGAGTTCTCATGGTTCGAGAACGAATTTCTTATGTTGTAGTTTCCTTTCATGTACTTTCCATTTTTAGACATGTCGTATGGGCTAGACCCTATTTTATTCAAGATTGTGATAGATGGCTATGTTGAGACAAAGTGTCTAGACTTCTACTTTCGCTTATGAAAATTTGTAGACTTGGAATGTGTTTTTACTATTATTATTCTACTGCTTATGTTATGAAGACTATGTGGCTTGTATGGAGTCCTTTGGGGTTCTATACGCCATGTTACATCTAGGGGGTACCCCTAGGTCATGACAAACTTGGTAATCAGAGAACGAGGTTTAGAGTGATTCTTGGATTATGTTTCATAAGTCATGTCTAGTAGAGTCATGTTCATGAGTGTGAAGCGCGCCACATTAATGGATGAAAAGCTACAAGATGCTTGGGAAATTCCACTTCTTTCATTAATCTTAAGTCGTGCGATAGATTTTAACTCTATAAGGTCTTTCTTCTTATCTTTATCTGATGGTCTACATGATACGACTACTCGAAGGGCTTTTGCTAGAAGGAATGATGAAGACAATGTGAACCAAGGAGCTCCTTTCTCAAGCTCCTCGAGCTTTGATTGATCTCGAGAATGTAACAAATGCGGAGTTTAGGGGGCCTTTCAAGTTTTGGCTCAAGCCGTAAATATAGCTAATGATAGTGGTTCTTATGTTATAGCTCACATGGTCTCATGTTGGTTAAGACTTATTTCCACAACAATAACAAGAATATGATTTTATGAACTATAGTTACTCAATACGTTGTGTGTATGAGTTTTAAAAGGCTTTTAATATGATGGTGATTATGTTGGCTATGTTTTATGACTTATGCTCTTTAAACTCTTAAATCATGTTTAAATTGACAATTGCATGCTTTCAAATGAAATGTCCCTTTTTAGGACCAAGATATCACCCAACTATTACTATTTTCCTCCAAATATACTTTACACTTCAAAAGCATCACTCTATCCTAGTTGGCATGACATGATGTCATTAAATTCTTTTTTTAATAATACACTAATTTAATTCATTAAACTCATTTAACTAAAATAATGATCATATTATTTTTAATTTTTTTATTAATATATTAAGAATAAATTTTCATACTTAAAATCTTTTATCATAATTAAACTTTTTATTTTTTTATATTATGCAGAATACCTTTTTAAAACGTATTATAATCTCATCAATTTTGAATACTTATAAACACATACATTCAAAAAAATATTGATATACAAATTACTCATGAACACTAATTTACTTCAATTAATCATAAATTGTATAATGAATCAATAACATTGAAGGTCAATTAATTATAAAAAAAATAATTATTTGGGTGCTTTGAAATCCATATATACTTACAATATCTTTTTTTTAAAGAAAATAGTAAGTGAATCATATTTATAAAAAATAAAATTTTAATCTTTATTTATCAATATATTAATCTCATATAATATATATATTATTGAATTAAATTAGGAAATTCAATTAATTATTAGTTTTTTTTATTGTTGTTTAACTCTATGAAAAGTTATAATATAATATAATATAATATAGAATAAAAGAATAAAAATAAAATAAAATTAAAAAAAGTTAAATAATAATTTTCTCTTTCTTACCAATTTTTTTGTCAACCTTAAAAATTTGTTTAAATACTTTATAAAACAAATTGCTTAAAATTTTCAAATAATTTAGTTAGGAATTTTAAAATATCAGGTAATAAGTGCACATAGAGATTTTTTTCATTGAATTTTGTTTGATGACAATATATAAAGTTACTAGACTTTTTAAATTATTTTTCTTATAATCTTCATAAATTCTCATGTAATTTATATATTTATTTTGTAGAGACATAAGTTTGATGGATTAAATAGGACTATAGCGCATATCAACTAGAACTTAATGAGATTTTTGAGGTATTTAATATTTCTAATGGATAAAAAAAATAATATTATTCATTTTTTTTTAAGAAAAATAATATTGGAAGCATGAATTGCAAAATACACAATTAGTATTATTATGACAATTAATTGACCTTTAATATTATTGATTTATTATACAACTTATGATTAATTGATGTAAATTAGCGTTCATGAGTGATTTGTATATCAATATTTTTTTGAATGTATGTGTCTATAAGTATCCAAAATTGATGGAGTTATAGTACATTTTTAAAATGTATTCTTCATAACATAAAAAAAATAAAAGTGTTAATTATGATAAAAAAAATTTAAATATGAAAGTTTATTCTTAATAAACTAATAAAAAAAATTTAAAAATAATATGACCATCATTTTTTGTTAAATAGGTTCAATGAGTTAACTTAGTCTATTATTAAAAAAGACTTTAATGACATGTCATGTCAACCAGAAGAGAGTGATGATTTTGAAGTGTCATGGAGGAAAATAGTAATCGTTGAGTGATATTTTAGTCCTAAATAATATTTCAAAGCAATTCTCTTAACTTTGATGACGATTTAGGGAATTGACTCCTCAATAATATAATAAAGTTACTTCAATATCTTAAAAAATTAGACTCTACTATGACTGACGTTTTAATCAATTTTTACATGCAAAATTAAAGGAAAAAAATCAATTTCACTTTTAATACAAATTGCTAAAATTTTAACCTGTTTTACATGCACTCACTCATGTATGACCGAATTTCAGGAATAAGAAAAAATATTTAATCGCACTTCAAACACACATGATTAAAGTTTTAATTAATCTTAACTTACACTATAAATATTAGAAATTAACCTTAGCAAATCATACCAAACTTCAGATAAAAATACTCGATATTTGTTGCACTTTTCCACCTATACGCGTTGACACACAAACTTCTCAAAACTTGAAAGGAAAAAATTTCAAAATTCTCCTTTTTGGAGAAAAAAAAATCATCAAAAAATTTCACTTCATTTTTTGAGAAAAAAGAACCTACTACTTGACCTACAACACTTAGAAAGAGACCATGAAATCACTAAAATTCGATACAATATTTCAAACCCTAACAAATTAACTATCTGATTGTCCATTTGGAGACATATTCAACAGGATTAGTTAATTAATTAATTAATTAAGAAGATACCATATGATTATCTCATACATTGACCTACTTTATATTATGACTAATTTGTGGCTAGTACTTATAACATTTTTCAACGTGTGACTATTGAAGTTCATAAATAAAGATACAGAAAAGTAAAAGCAAGCCACAAAAGACTCATAGAAATTAAACATTAAGTACAGAAATGAGGAACCCACAAAATTATTTTTGATCTCAAACTTTCATAATGCACAAACAGACACTTTAACTATTCAACTTTTAAATTAAAAAACAAATGAGTCCTACATGACACAATACACGTAGGACACCACGTAGGACAAAAAATGACATGTAGGATGTCATGTAGAACATGTGTGTCTATTTGTTCAATTTTATACAACTTAAAGTGTCTACTTGCGCATACCTAAAGTTGAAGGGCATAAATGTGATTTAAAACCAAAATAAATGACATATTTATGTGTTATGCCAAGAAAAAAGGTACTAAAAGGGGGATGAACACAAATGTATATGCTCTCTGCACTTTTGTTTGCAATATCAGTCTAATATAATATATAGTATTGGAAATTCAGGCCATAAATCATGGAATGGAAGATTCATTTCTTGACAAAGTGCGTGAAATTAGCAAACAATCCTTTGCTCTTCTACTGAAGAGAAGCTACAATATGGTTAATCAAATGGAAGGATATGGAAATGATAAAGTTATTACAGATAAGCAAAGGCTTGATTGGTCTGATAGATTGTATCTTAATGTGTTCCCTGAAGATATAAGAAAACTCCAATTGTGGTCCCAAAAACCTGATTGTTTTAGGTACATCCTCCGCTTTTACTCCGAGATGACTGAGTTAGACACACACAGGGCTAACAAAATACTACTTGGTGGTAGGGAAGTTTTTTGAAGAATATGAAGTTGTTGAGTGAGTCCCTCGTTAAGGCCATGGTAGAGGAGAATTGCTTTCTCGACCAGTGTGGAGAACGTAGAACGACTATTGCAAGATTCAACTTCTATCCTCCGTGTCCAAGACCTGATTTTGTACTCCGAGTCAAACAACATGCGGATGCATCAGCCATTACCATCCTGTTGCAAGACAGAGAAGTTGAAGGGCTTCAGGTTCTCAAAGATGATCAATGGTTCAGAGTGCCTGTTGTCCCATATGATTTACTCATTAAATGTTGGAGATCAAGTCGAGGTAAGAAAGAGTAAACTAAATCATGCTGAATGGCTTCACATGTTCAAAATTTAATGCGTCTAAGACACATTTCTTTTATGAAGAGACGCATCCAACCTTCAGAAGATTTCCTGACTTTGTTATTTGCACTCGGGTGGCAACGGAAGTCTACTCTGAAATCAGTGCCCTGAACCTGATTTTTCTATCCAAAGTTCTCTTTCTTCCTTGCTGCAGATAATGAGCAATGGCATCTTTAAAAGCCCCGTGCACAGGGTGTTGACGGATGCAGAACGAGAAAGAAACACCCTTGCTGTCTTCATTATGCCAGATGTAGCTGATGGGATTGGACCAGTGGAGAAGCTTACCAACGAGGAAAGGCCGAGAGGGTACAAGGACATTAAGAATTATGTTGCTCTCTTCTTCCAAAGCTATCAGCAGGGGAAATTACCAATAGAAGCAGCAAAGATTAGTCATTAGCTGATGTTGGTTCCTCTATTTGTATTTTTACTAGTCGTGGTTGCCTGTGCTGTGAACGAGCCCAGTACTAAGATCTGATAAATGCAACCTCTTAAATAAGATAAAGAGGACAGTTTGATTTAGAACCTATTGTTATTCATTTACAAATCATACTAAATGTACAATATTTACTAAAGGTACGGGTAATGTTTGCTTAGGTCCTACCCTCCTTGGAACAGTTATAAAAGGCTAGAGGTATACTAGACTTAGTTGATTGGTGGAGGTCTAATTCAACACCTTTCCAACAAGAAGATCATTTTAAACAAAAAATAATAATTTGTGTACTTTATTTGAAAGCATCATAAAAAATGGGGATAAGACATCTATTGGGTTATTGCCCATGTTCCAGCCAAAGGCTCATGACCTAATCCTACTTGGAAAAGGATTGGAATTATTCTCTTTATTTGGTCTCCAACTCTATTAGGAAAAGGATTGGAATGGTAATCCTATTTGTAGTTGGTTTTGACTTTGTAAGGAAAAGCACAACTCTATAAATAGAGGATGGTATTGAGAGAATAATTAATTGCTAATTGGTATTGTCTTTGAAAGACATTAGAACATAAGAGAGGTTTTTGAGAGAGCTTTCAACAACAGAAAAAGAGAGAAACAAAAGGTTCTTTTGCTGCAGTATTTTTCTCCAACCAGCAACGTTCATATCGTGTTTCCCAACTAACTAACCGTTAGATCGGGCTGAAATTTGTACTGAGTGTTCCTGACATCTTGATGGTTGATTTGAATGGTGGAGATCAGATTCGGAGATCAGCAAGATCCTGTTTTAGGTCCCGAATAGAAGCTGGGTTTGGGTGATGTTTCTTTCTATTTATCTTTTGTTGGTGTAGCTATTGTTTGTTCTCTTTTGACACTTGTTGTGTAGCCATTAGAAGAATATTTGTAACCCTCTTATTGTTATAGTGAAGCAATTTGGATCTTGTCGATCCCGTGGTGGTGACCTTCGATTTGAAGGGTTTTTCCACGTTAAACTTGGTGTTCTTTATTGTTAGATTTGCGGTTTCATCTTTTCATCACAGCAACTGGTATCAGAGCTAAGTTTATCTATATGGAGGGGAATATGATCAAGATGGTATGTCAAAAAGGAAGAAACTACAACATATGGAAAAGCAAGATGAAAGATCTATTGTTCGTGAAGAAGATGCATCTTCCGATTTTCTCTGCTCATAAACCCGAGAATGTGACCGCTGAAAATTGGGAATTTGAGCACCAACAAGTATGTGGATATATAAGACAACGGGTTGAAGATAATGTTCGCAACCATATTGTGAATGAGACACATGCTAGAACATTGTGGGAAAAGTTGGAGACGCTTTACGCTTCAAAAACTGGCAATAACAAGTTATTCTTGTTAAAGCAATTGATGACCTTTAAATACAAGGAGGGTAGTCCTATTCTTGATCATATAAATGATTTTCAGGGTATTCTTGATCAGCTATCAGGAATGGGTGTGAATTTTGATGATGAAATACAAGGACTTTGGCTTCTTAATACTCTACCAGATTCTTGGAAAACTCTTCGTGTTTCTTTAACAAATTCTGCCACTGGTGGAAAGGTGACTATGGAATATGCAAAGAGTGGTGTGTTGAATGAAGAGGTTAGAAGAAAATCTCAAGACACATCTTCACATTCAGATGTTCTATATACAGAAGATCGAGGGAGACATAAGACAAGAGATCCGAGGAGTAGAGGTAAAAGTAGAAGCAAGTCGAAATTCAAGAATCCAAATATTATATGTTATCATTGTGGAAACAAAGGGCATATTAAAAGATTTTGTAAACAATTGAAGCAAGATCTTAAAGAAGGGAAGAAGGAAGAAAACAATGAAAATAATGTTGTTGCTGTTGTCCAAGATGACCTTCTCTTCGCTTGTGATAAAGACGTCATCAATTTTTTATCTCAAGATACAAGTTAAATAGTAGATTCTGGAGCTACATCACATGTCACATCAAGAAAAGACTTATTTTCATCATATACTTCTGTTAACTCTGAGGTGTTAAAGATGAGTAATGCTGGTGAGGTTAAGGTGTTTGGTGTTGGCACTGTTTGTTTGAAAACCAATACCGGTTCAACGTTGGTCCTTCAGAATGTCAAGCATGCTCCAGACATTCCCTTAAATTTGATCTCTGTAGGACAACTAGATGATGATGGCTATCATAATGACTTGTGCAATGGCCAATGGAAGCTCACCAAAGGCTCACTGATTTTAGCTTGAGGAAGAAAACATTCAAATTTATACGTGACACAAGAATCGGTTCTTGGTGACTCTATAAATTTGGTGGAGAGCGAGACTTTATCAGAATTGTGGCACAAGAGGCTTAGTCAAATGAGCGAGAGGGGGATCACATGTTTGGCTAAGAAGAATTTGCTTGCTGGTATGAAACAAGCAAAGGTGAAAAGATGTGTTCATTGCTTAGCAGGGAAACAGAAAAGAGTTTTTTTTCACAGTCATCCTCCTTCAAGAAAGTCTGAGCTATTGGAGCTAGTACACTCAGATTTGTGTGGTCCTTTCAAAGTGAAGTCAAAAGGTGGTGCACTTTACTTTGCTACTTTCATTGATGATCATTCTCACAAGATTTGGGTATATCCTTTAAAATTCAAAGATCAAGTGCTTGATGTGTTTAAACAGTTTCAAGCCTTATCTGAGAGACAAACGGGAAAGAAATTAAAATGTATTCGCACTGATAATGGTTGTGAGTATATTGGTCCCTTTGATAACTACTGCAAATCGCAAGGAATACGCCATCAGAAGACTCCTCCAAAGACTCTTCAATTAAATGGTTTGGCAGAGAGGATGAACATAACTTTAGTTGAGAGAGTTAGATGTGTGCTTTCAGAGGCTAAACTTCCAAATTCTTTTTGGGCTGAAGAACTTAACATTGTTGCTTATGTTATCAATTTGTCTCATATTGTTGCTTTGGATGGTGATGTTCCAAACAGAGTTTGGTTTGATAAGGATATTTCTTATGATCACTTGAAAGTGTTTGGGTGTAAAGCTTGTGTGCATGTTCCAAAAGATGAGAGGTCTAAATTGGATGTTAAAACTAAGCAATGTATCTTCATTGGTTATGGTCAAGATGAGTTTGGATATCGCTTTTATGATCCAATTGATAAGAAACTCATTAGAAGTCGTGATGTTGTGTTCTTTGAAGATCAAACTATTGAAGATATTGACAAGACTGAGAAACTAGATTCTCATACTGATGAGAGCTTAGTTGATGTTGATCCAATTCCTATTATTGATACATCTTCTGCACATGAGGGAACCCAAGGTAATGATTAAGATAATGATGAGAGTGTAGAACATATAATTGTTCCTACTGATGATGTTGCGGTTGATAATCAACCAATTCATGTTGGGATGATCGCTTCGGATGCTCCAGAAACCTCTTGTAGAAGATTTACTAGAGAAAAGCGAAGCTCAACACGTTATTCTCCTAATGAGTATATCCTCTTGACTGACATGGGAGAACCTGAAGGTTATGATGAAGTCATGCTAGATACTCATACAGATAGGTGGGTAGAAGCCATGGAAGACGAGATGAAGTCACTTCACGAGAATGGCACATATGAGCTAGTAGAGTTACCGAAAGGTAAGAAAGCTTTAACAAATAAATGGATATTTAGATTAAAGCAAGATCAACATACATTTGCACCTAGATACAAGGCTAGGTTAGTCGTCAAAGGTTTTGGCCAAAGAAAGGGGATTGACTTTGATGAAATTTTCTCTCCTGTTGTGAAAATGTACTCCATTTGTATGGTTCTAGCCTTAGCCGCAAGTCTAGATTTAGAGGTTGAGCAGATGGATGTCAAGACTGTCTTTCTTCATGGTGATTTAGAAGAGGAGATCTACATGGAGCAACCTGAAGGTTTTGTAGTTAATGGGAAAGAAAACCATGTTTGCAAATTGAGAAAGAGTTTGTACGGCTTGAAACAAGCTCCAAGGCAGTGGTACTTAAAGTTTGAATCTGTCATTGAAAATCAGGGATACAAGAAAACTTCTTCAGATCATTGTGTATTTTTTCAGAAGTTCTCTGATGATGATTTTATTATCTTACTACTTTATGTGGATGATATGTTGATTGTTGGCAAAAATGAATCTAGAATTGCAGTCCTCAAGAAAGAGTTAAGCAATTCGTTTGCGATGAAGGACTTGGGGCCAGCAAAGAAGATCTTAGGCATACAAATCTATCGAGATAGACACAAGAAGAAGTTATCTCTATCCCAAAAGAAGTATATTGAGAAAGTACTCAAGAGGTTCAACATGACAGAGACAAAAGTGGTTAGTACACATTTGCTAAACACTTTAAGTTGAGTACGACTCAAAGTCCATCGACTAATGAAGAGAAGAATGAGATGTCGAGTATTCCATATTCTTCCGCGGTTGGTAGTTTGATGTATGCTATGATTTGCACTAGACCAGATATTGCACATGTTGTTGGTACCGTTAGCATATTTCTTTCCAATCTTGGAAAAGAACATTGGGGTGCAGTGAAATGGATACTACGATATTTGAAGGGTACGTCAGATATGGAGTTGTGCTTTGGTAGTGGCAAGTCTGAACTAGTATGCTACACAGACTCTGATTTGGGAGGAAATCTTGACAATTCAAAATCCACTTTTGGCTATTTGATCACTTTTGGAGGGGGAGCTATTTCTTGGCAATCAAGACTTCGGAAGTGCATAGCTCTATCCACCACAGAAGCCGAATATATTGCCATTACTGAAGGTGCCAAGGAATTGCTTTGGATGAAGGAGTTTATCAAAGATCTTGATTTTGAACAATCAAGATTTGTCTTATTTTGTGATAATCAAAGTGCTATTTATCTCACCAAGCACTCTACCTTTCATTCTAAATCCAAGCATATTAGTAGAAAATATCATTGGATTAGAATGGCCCTGGAAGAGAAATTATTTGAGGTTGAGAAGATACACACTGACGACAATCCTTCAGATATGCTTACGAAAGCGGTGATTGTAGATAAGCATGAGTTTTTAGAAGTGCGGCAGGCATGAAGCCTGCCAAGAGATCCTCCACTTGAAGTCCATTTGGGCCCTTGGCTGGAGGGGGAGTTATCATCCATAGACTATGATCAAAATTAAAGAGACACACCTTAACTAAGCAAAGGTCTTATTACTTCTCAAGTTATTATTTTTTGGTAATTTTATACATCTTTTGACTTAAGTGACATATAGTTGAAGCGCGTGAAAGATGTTTGGATACCACATAGGCCAAAAAGATATACAAAATTACAAAAAAAAAAAAAAAAGGGTTCAAGGGAGCAATATGACCTTAATTTAATTAAGACGTGTCTCTGAAATTTCGATCATAGCATAAGTGATACTTAAATTATAAATGTCCCGGCCGTGAAGATATTTTTGAACTTAACTACTAACAAATGACATTTTTATTCAATAATTGTAGTTTTAAATATTGTTGATACTTTTTCGTTTTAAAAGTCACAAATCAATAAATTCTCACCAGATTTAAAAACCAAATTCATTGCCAAACACTATTTTCAAGGGCCTACTGTCCAATCACCCATCTATGTATTGATTTTCTTGGGATATATTTGGGAAACAAAGCAAACAGTAAGATGTGCAACCACCTAACATTTGCTTCTTACAAAAAAAATTATGGCTGAAACTCAAGAAACAGTTTTCAAATCAGTACAAGAACTAGCAAATACCAATCAAGTTCCAGAAAAGTATTTTTATGCACAAGGATCAATCAATACCCATCCTCTTTTGTTGGATGTGCCACAAGTTGATCTTAGCCTTCTTACATCCCCTAACAGACAACAACAGCTCAACAAACTTCAATCAGGTCTCAAGTCTTGTGGCTGTATCCAGGTTTGATTTTCTTTTTTTTCGCTTGGCTTGTGATCGAAGAAAGTGAAGTAGGGAAAATCTAAGTAGCTCAGTTAGCTTAATTTATAATTTTTTGGTTGTGAGAGTTCGATTTCTCACCTTGTAATATCCTCCCTTGTTTTTCCTTCTCCGTGATCGGATTTAGGTGAGAGGGAGGTACTCACTTGAACACCCTCCGTGCATATACCAAATTTGGATCTTTTAAACTCAAGACTAAGGTTGACTTATAAACTTGAGATGATCCAAAAGCGAAAAACTAAATGGAAGTGTTCAGTTGCCAGTTGAGACCAAGTTAAAGTGTCTATGCGCGCACTCTCAAAATAACTGAATATCAAGTTAGAGTGTTTGTTTCCGCTATTTCAAAGTAAGAGTAGTAAAAGAATAAGGGTATCACTAGGGGATGATAGTAAACTAGAACTAACAGAAACAGACATGAACACAAAATCTATATGCTCTCTGCACTTTTGTTTGCATTATCCGTTTAACATATGAAATTGGAAATTCAGGTCATAAATCATGGAATGGAAGATTCATTTCTTGACAAAGTGCGTGAAATAAGCAAAAAGTTCTTTGCTCTTCCAACTGAAGAGAAGCTTAAATATGCAAGAACAGTTAATCAAATTGAAGGATACGGAAATGATAAAGTTCTTACAGATAAGCAAAGGCTTGATTGGTCCGATAGACTGCATCTAAATGTGTTCCCTGAAGATATAAGAGAACTCCGCTTCTGGCCACAAAAACCTGAATGTTTTAGGTACATCCTCTGCTTTTACTCTGCATTGAACAAGTTAGACACACACAGGCTAACAAATTACTACTTGGTGGTAGGGAAGTTTTTGAAGAATATATGAAGAATATGAAGTTGTTGAGTGAGTCCCTCCTAAAGGCCATTGCAGCGTCATTGAACGTGGAGGAGAATTGCTTTCTGGACCAGTGTGGAGAACGTGGAACGACTACAGCAAGATTCAACTTCTACCCTCCGTGTCCAAGACCTGATGTGGTACTCGGAGTCAAACAACATGCTGATGCATCGGCCATTACCATCCTGTTGCAAGACAAAGAAGTTGAAGGGCTTCAGGTTCTCAAAGATGATCAATGGTTCAGAGTGCCTGTTGTCCCATATGGTTTACTCATCAATGTTGGAGATCAAGTTGAGGTAAGTGTAAACTAAATAATGTTGAAGGACTTCAAATGCATTGGAGTTATTTTGACTGATAATACGTCTTTTGGTAAGATGCGATTCTTTTATGAAGAGATGCAAGGGGAAATCTACTCTGAAATCAGCACCTTCAATAGCGTGCCTCAAACTTATTTTTCCTATCCAAAACTCCTTTTCTTCTTTACTCATTAATTGTTGCGACTTGAATTGGTTGTTGATATGATTAGATGTTCTTCTTTAGCATCACCATGTTGTACAAACTAGTGAAGTTCTCAGAATTATTATTCCTTGCTGCAGGTAATGATCAATGGCATCTTTAAAAGCCCGGTGCACAGGGTGGTGACGAATGCAGAACGAGAAAGAAACACCCTTGCTGTCTTCATTATGCCAGATGTACATGTTGGGATTGGACCAGTAGAGAAGCTTATCAACGAGGAAAGGCCGAGAGGGTACAAGGACATTAAGAATTATGTTGCTCTCTTCTTCCAAAGCTATCAGCAGGGGAAAATACCAATAGAAGCAGCGAAGATAAGCCAATAATTTCATTAGCTGATGTTGGTTCCTTCTTTTCCTCTATTTGTATGTTTACTAGTCGTGGTTGCCTGTGCTGCGCACGAGCCCAACATTAAGATCTGGACATGCTCTAAGAAGGGCAAGCTCTTGAATATAAGCAAGACAACGGATTGATCTAGAACCTATTGTTATTCATTTACGAAATATACTAAATGCATAATATGTACCAAAAATAGGAGTAAGGTGTGCGTACACCCAACCTCCCTAGACCTCACTTGTGAGACTAAAATGATTATATTATTGCTGTGCCGAAAGAACATGATAATTCTCTAGGTAGAAGAAGGAAGAAACAATAACTGCTAAGCCGCGTACATGAACAGTTCATTTCTTTGAGTGTTTGTTAATAATTCAAATAGAACAAAAGTGAAGATTGCAGCGTTTAAACAATCTACAAATTGCAGTTAAATAACCAAAAACATAATGGACAAATTTCTAGTGATATTTACTCTTTGATGACTGTGATATTCAGGTCAACTTTTACGCATCTCAACTAATTTTACAATATACTTGTTATCTCCCACCAACAACATGCATTAGGTAACTCTGTCTATCCAGGCTCATATGAGGTAAAGACGGGTCATAATTTGAAAGGTTAGGTGACAAATTGAGTCGAGCATAAAACATTGTTGTTATTAAATATAATCCAAGTAGTGCTTTTTTCAAATATGACATTGTTACTCTGATTTGATTTTTTTTTCACTCCTTTAAATAAGGACACTGCTTATAGAAAATTTTGTCAATAAAGAGGGGTGAGTAATTAACAAATTAACAACTCCATAGTACATAAATTCCTTTATTTCCATTTGAATTCTCTCTTTTAATTTAATTTATCGTTTATAATTTTCTTTATTGGAATTGGTTGTAAGAGAGGAGAATGATTAGGTTAATCTTAGCTTTGAAACAATGTAATATAATGTCTTCCATATAGCAAACATTAAATAATATAGAAACCAATTAACTCAATATTGGTTGGTATATTACCTATTATCCTCTAAACAAGTTATGCAATATTATGATTACTTCTCCTACATACGCAAAATATAAAAACAAAAAAATCCAATTTCTCTCTCAATATTTTTCCCTTCTTTTTTCCAATAATTACTACATAATTTTCATCCAAGTTGGTGAAGTAACTCCTCCTTGGGAAGAGTGGTAGGGGTGGGGACAAAGAGCCCTATTTTAAAAAGTAAGGATAATCTGATGATATAGGAATATTTTTATATTAACAATAGATAACTTAATATCATACGAGAATAACATTTTTTACGTTGTTATATTTCAAATAATAACTATTATCTCCATTGGTTTACTAAAAATAGTTATATCAAAATAATTTGATTTTTGACAATTAGAGAGTTGATTCCTTTCAAATATTTGTTTACATCTTATGCTAAGAAACATGAGAGGAGATTAATAAAAGGGAAAACAAGAGTAAAGTAACAAAATTGGGACTAAAAAATAAGATAATTTATTATTTTTTCAAGAGTGTGCAAAATATAAATGTAAACAAAAGAAAAAGGAGGAACTAATATGTTTCTTTTTTCTTTCTTCTTCTTCTTCTTCTTATGATAATAATAGCTATAATACTCTCAAAGTTTTACTAAAGGAAAGTTTGTGATTCAAATCTCTCTTTTGATTTTTTTTAAACCTTGTTGTTAATTCTAGTAGCAAAAAAAAAAAAAAAACTTGATTCCTTACTTTAGGTGTTTTTTCTTTTCTTTCAATTTCCCTTTTTGTTTTGTTTATTTTCATTTCACTTTCTTTTCCTTTAATATAATATGCTGAAAATAGAGGGTTTTTTATTAAAATTATTTGAACAAAGCTACTGCACTTTGCCTAAGTATCATAAAAAGTTAGTAATAATCTTTTAAAACCAAGGAGTCATGCTGGCGTATTAAGAAGAGGAACGTGAATCCATGGTCCCCTCTCTAGATTATGAGTGTGTTTGGTATGAAGGAAAACATTTTCTGGAAAACGTTTTCTAATTTTCCCATGTTTGGTTGGGACAAAAGTTTTGGAAAATGTTTTCCAAATCAACTCATTTTCCTCAAAATTAAGGAAAATGACTTCCCTTCAAAAATTAAGGAAAACATTTTCCATAACTCTCCTCCAATTTCAAATTACATTTTTTTTTGGGGAAAAACATCAATTTTTTTAAAAAATATTTTCAATTTCAAAATTTTTATTTTTTCACTTGATCCTTGACCTTCCCCCACCGGCCCCGCCCCCCGCCCCCTCTCCAAAAAATTAATTTTACTTTTTAAAAATATTTTCAACTTTAAATTTTTATTTTTAAACTTCAACCCCCCCT
>NC_028646.1:76455505-76489335 GCF_001406875.1 Solanum pennellii | reverse complement strand
CCTCCCCCCCCCCCACCCACTACCCCACCACCACCCCAAAAAAATAATAATTTTGATTTTAAAAAATAATTTCAATGTCATAAATTAATTTTTTTAGTAAAAATAAAAGACGTCTCTGAAAAACATTTTTCATTCATAAATCAAACACTAAAAATCATTTCCGAAAAATATTTTCTAACCAAACATGAGAAAATAAGTCCAAAATCTACTTTTTTTCCAGGAAATCATTTTCTAGGAAAACATTTTCCATGGAAAACATTTTCCTCCGTACCAAACACACCCTATATATATAAGAGTTATATATTTTTAAGAGAAATATTTAAAAATATAAAGGTATGAATCCATGTTAACAGTAGCGTATAATAATATGAAGATGATTGAGTGCACCTCTCTAAACAAAGATATAATTTTAAAATTTATATCTCTCTTGTTTTTGTTAATAACACTCCTCCAAGTGGTTATCGGTGATACTTTTGATGTGTTAATCAATTTTTCTTTGTTTTTTTGCTTTAATCTTTCAAAAATTTTAAGTGTGTAATATTGGAAATTCCAAAAAAGAATTAGCACGGTAAAATTTTTATATAATTAAGTCAAATATGTATATTAAAATTTAAAATTAATAGTATTATATATGTTGGACTTATAATTTTTAAAATTTAGCGGTTCAATGTTAAGAACATAAAGATCTAACCAATCAAATTATATACTAAGTATATCTTTTGATTATAATGCACTCATCCTTTCTGAAATCCTAAATATGCCGCGAACGCCTCATGCACTAAGTAGGTGTTTCGATATAGGTTAAGTTGAGATTAGGAAAAAATAGTTTTCGAAGTTGAAGTTGAGAAATGATATTTTAAAAATTGAAATTATATGTGTTTCAATAGGTTAAGTTGAGATTAGGAAAAAATAGTTTCAAAGTTGAAGTTGAGAAATGATATTTTAGAAATTGAAATTATATTATAACAATCAATTTTCCAAATGTGAATGAAATCTCATTTTTAAAAAACTTACCAATAAATCAATCCACCAAACAATTTTTTTTTTATAAAAGAAATATAATAAAGGAAAATGTTTAAATACCTTTCAAAATTGTTTTTTGTCACTTACTTTTTTGACAGCGACATTAAAAGTTAGTGGAAGTTAATTGAAGAGCTTATCTAATTTTGTTGCAGGTGGGGACATGAAGAAACACAAGAATCATATGGATTTTGACAGTCATTAAATATTACATAATCAAATCGGTAAAATGAATTAACTAATTAGTTTCCTCACACCTTTTAACTTTTTGATTTCTTATTTGGCGTTTGCGGTGTTTTAAAAGGTGGGAGCGTGAGGTGGGAATAGGGCGAGATGTAAGTCTCGAGATATGGGGCGTTAGTCCCATGAATCTATGAGGCGTAGTTTCATGTATATTTCAATCTTATAGTTTTGTTACTAATAAAATTAGCAAAAGTAAACCTTTCAATGATTTATGATTTTTATTTCAGATAAATATAAATAATCAATAATGAAGAAAAAAAATATTATAATTACTATTTGAGAAATATCAGTGCACCAATAGTAAAAATATGATTTAAAGCAAAAATAAGTTATAAATATGAATTAAAAACGCCCCGGCGTACGTTTTTACGCCAGGACTTACGTTTTTATGCTCAGAGTTTATGCCTCAAAATTTTGGACTTACGTCTTATGGATCTACGTCTTCATTTACGCCCTAGGTGTTTTTGCTACGCTCTGCCCCCAGACTCGCCCAAAAACGTTTTTTTAAAATACTAGATATTTGAGTAAATTGAATTTACGCATGTTCAACCACATTAGGAGTAAAAACATTCTATATCTAAAACTATATACTCCATTTATTGTATGAGAACGTAAATTATGTGGTGAACACAATAAAGAAGCTTTCTACATCAGTCAAGAAGCAACATATTTGAATTTTCCGTTCATTGTATCGACCAACTCAGACCCCGTGATTGTCACCAATAAAAATTAAGATGAAGCATGTTTCATTCAAATATCCTAATTAAAGATAAAAAAATACCTACCACACCCGCCATTCACTCCCTCAAAGGAAAATAGCTTAACTTGCAAAATCATATAGTGGTCCACAGAGTTAGTACTTTATGTAACATGCAAGAAATAATTGGGGGAAGAATTACGTACCTAATGAAAGTTTGTTGCTACATATTTTAATATTTTATTTTATTGAATTTGAATGAAAATTTGTTATTATGATTATTACCTTAGAGAGGGACCCCAATATCCATGTCATCACCAACTAAAGAAAAACGACTCAGCAGCAAATTTTAATTAAATTTTTACCTATATATACAACAAGCCTAAAAAACATCTATTACAATTCACAACTGAAAAAAATAATCAATATTTCTTAATATTAGTAAAAGAAAAAAAAAAGATGGAATCTTGGCTTCGTATTTTATTCTTGTTTGCATGCCTCTTTCCAGCTTTCGTTGAATGCCGGATTCGACGTTACAACTTTAACGTAAGTATTATTAAAAAAACGATATCAGTATAGTTTAACTTGTTATAGTAACTAATATAAGAAGATGGTTGGTTTAACACAGGTGAAGATGAAGACTACGACTCGGCTGTGTTCTAGCAAGCCCATTGCCACTGTTAATGGTAAATTCCCAGGACCAACAATCTATGCTAGAGAAGGTGACAATGTACTCGTCAATGTTGTTAACCATGTCAAATATAATGTGTCTATCCATTGGTAAGTAATTATTCTTACATTATAGCAATGTTAGTCACAATTTTTATCACCAAGTAATGTTTATTGCATATATTTACCGCGATGACATTTGAGCATGTGATCTAAAGTAATTTTTGAACCACCTTTATTATCGCACTAGAATATTTCAGTACGTCAAGGGAGATTCAATTGAACCCTTAAAGTGACGTGATTGTATAAATATTTCTGATACACCAGTGCATTTTTTTTTCACACAATGTTTTAATTTGGTGTGTGATAGGCATGGTGTGAGACAACTTAGAACAGGTTGGTCAGATGGACCAGCATATATCACACAGTGTCCAATTCAGCCAGGTCAAAATTATGTGTACAATTTTACCATCACTGGTCAAAGGGGTACACTCTTTTGGCATGCTCATATACTATGGCTAAGGGCCACTATGCATGGTGCCATTGTCATTTTGCCTAAACTTGGTGTGCCATATCCATTTCCAAAACCTGACCATGAAGCTGTTGTTATTCTAGGTAAAAATATTATAAAATTACTCAACACTTTGTTACAAAAATGAGATTAAATTAATTATTTTGATGGTGTAATGCAGCTGAATGGTGGAAATCTGATACTGAAGCTGTGATTAATCAAGCAATTAAATCAGGTTTAGCCCCTAATGTTTCTGATGCTCACACAATTAATGGTCATCCTGGAGCCATTTCAAATTGTCCATCCCAAGGTAATACATACTTTATTTTAAAAATTGGCCAAGTTTAATTTCTATACATTGACCCGTCCAATTAAGTAAAATGATACACAAAGTGATTAAATAGTAACATATTTTGGACATCCTTGACAGAATAAGATGTTGTAGCCTAGTGATTTTAGACGGTGTTTAGATGCTCACGTGATATAGTAATTTTTGATTTTTGAATATGCAGGTGGATATACATTGAGTGTTGATCCTGGAAAATCCTATATGTTACGAGTAATCAACGCTGCACTCAATGAAGAACTCTTCTTCAAAATTGCTGGTCATAAAATGACAATGGTCGAAGTAGACGCTACCTATGTTAAACCCTTTAAAACAGATACAATTATAATTGCACCAGGCCAAACCACAAATGTAATTGTCAAAGCTGATAAAGGTTCAGGGAAATACATGGTTGCTGCATCTCCCTTCATGGATGCACCTATTGCAGTCGATAACGTGACTGCAACAGCCACGTTACATTATTCGGGTACTCTAGCTAGTTCTGTTACTACCCTGACTAAAACTCCGCCTAAAAACGCCACCACTGTAGCTAACAATTTTATTGACTCTCTTCGGAGCCTTAACTCGAAAAAATACCCTGCTAAAGTACCAAAAAAGGTCGATCATTCGTTGTTTTTCACAGTGGGGTTAGGAGTTAACCCCTGTTCTAGTTGTAAACAGGGGAATGGTAGCAGAGTTGTTGCTAGTATAAACAATGTTACATTTGTCATGCCAACAGTAGCTATTTTACAAGCACATTTCTTTGGCATCAAAGGAGTTTATACGACTGATTTTCCTCAAAATCCGCCTTTTAAATTCAACTATACGGGAACACCACCAACAAATTTGGCTACGATGAGTGGGACTAAGGTTTATCGATTGCCTTATAACGCGACAGTTCAACTAGTTTTGCAGGATACTGGAATTATATCCCCTGAAAATCATCCAATCCATTTGCACGGGTTCAATTTCTTCGCCGTTGGTAAAAGGATAGGAAATTTTAATCCAAAAAAAGATCCTAACAATTTTAATCTTATTAATCCTGTTGAGAGGAATACAATTGGAGTGCCTTCAGGAGGATGGGTAGCCATAAGATTCCGCGCTGACAATCCAGGTATGTTATATTTAGTTAAATTACACTAATAGTACAATTTTTTTATACTGGCAGCGTATATAACTTAAATTCACGAGACATCTTATGAAATTGCAGGAGTTTGGTTTATGCATTGCCATTTAGAGATTCACACAACGTGGGGATTGAAGATGGCGTTCCTCGTAGATAATGGCAAAGGTCCTAATGAGTCACTTTTGCCCCCTCCAAAGGATCTTCCGAAATGCTAAAAAATTTCAATGTAGGAACACGGCAAAGGCTGAAATGAAGAAAAGAGAGTCTATTTAGCAATTATTGTGTCTTAATTCAACCCTTTATTCGAGTAGTTTTTTCTTCGGTAAATTGATTGTATTCGTTTCTTGAGTGAAACTGGAAAAGTTTTGCTCAAGCAAATCTCAAAAAAGATAATATGAAGTTTGAACATTCTTTTTGCGGTTTCTAATAGAAAGTTTAATAATCTTCGTTTCTTCCATCTCTTCCTCTGTTATGACGATTGCTTAATTAAACGAAATTATAGGCCTTTGTGTAAAAGGTAGACCTTGTTAGGATCGAATCACACACACACTTGATGAATTAAGAACACAAGAACTTTCAAGAGAAAGAGATGAGAGATCTAGAGAGAAAAACCAATATTTCGTGGTAACACCCCGTGAGTAAACTTCCACGGCGATGGGGTATATATATATTAATAACGATGGGGTATATATATATTAATAAATAAGAGTAATTTTGGTTACAGAGAAGAAATGGAGAATATATGACAGTACATCAAATATTAATCAGGCTCCGCAACCTAACAAACCTTTGTAATGACAACAATAACTATGTCTTAATTCCGAGCAAGTTGGAGTCAACAACCATATGACTAGTTAAGGGAAACTAAGTGGTCTAGAAACTCTGGTCCTTAGGTGTAAAACTATAATGATGGAAGGTGTTAAAAGTAGATGAGCTAGACCTAAAATCACTTGAAAGGAAGTTATTTCGAAAGCCCTACAAATAAATCCTCCAAATTGATGTCGACTTAGCCAAAGATAAGGCACAATGGAAGATCGCCAAAAAAGAAAAGAGAATAAAATTCATATAGATGATAGCTAATAATTAAGTAGAACATGAAAAATTTAACAGCTAACACAAAATGAAGCAGTAAATTGTTTTGAAGAAAATTTATGCAAATTAAAATTCATAGTAGTAAATAATTGAATGTATTGTCAAAGCTTGAATTCGAGCATCTAAAAAGGATACTTAATTACTGAGAGGGAGATTCAAGATTTTAACAACTATGTATTTTTTACTTTTTACATATTAAGTTTATTTCTTAGCGTACACACGTATAGAATCATGTGGACATAAGCTACTGAATTCTGTCGAACCCTCTATTTGTCACTCCATCACAACCTTATGAAACGGAATTGGATCTGTGGAGTGAATTAGATGATGAATTCAAATTCAGGAACTGGATGCAATCCTCAATAGCTTCAACTCTTTGAGAATCAAATGTTTGTGCATGATAAGAACTCGACCTTGCCAAGCTTGTTGATGAGACTACTTTACGTGAATTATTCCTTTTTCTGTAATTCGATTTCGAAAACCAATTTAGTGCACTGCCCACCTTTGTACCTATATCCTTCAAAAAACCCAATGGAGAAAATCCAGAAGAACTTTGAATACTTAAAATAGATGAAGAAGTTGTTTTTTTGTTAGTAGAAAATAATTTTGTGGACTTGTTATGGCTAATATTCATGACTCTTTTACTCATTTACTTGGTAGGTTAGAATTGGGGAAAATGCATGATAAAAATAAAGGTTATTTATTGAGAATTGAAGATTAAACCTACTTAACCTACCACTCTAATTAATTTATAGGTCACTACAAACTTTACTCATATATTTTACAATTGACTGTGGACCAAACAAGTGTTTAACTCACGTATTTACCTCCCCTTAATGTTAAGCAACACATACTCATATTAAAGGGAATTTTTAACCAAACTAAGCCATTATATAAAACAATTTACCAAAGTAATACTTTTTTCTAAAATTTTACAAAACTAGTATAAACGTATTTCACGGTAACGTTTTAGGGTATATTTTTTTTTAAAAAAAATAACAGCATTAGGTTGATATACGTTACTGTAAGTAACGTTTTACTCCTAAAACGTTACTGTGAGTAACGTATATCAATCTGACGCCATCAACTTTTAAAAAACAAAATATATCCTAAAACGTTACTGTGAAATACGTTTATACTAGTCTGTAAAATTTTAGAAAAACATATTATTTTGGTGAATGACTTTATATAATGGCTTAGTTTGGTTAAAAACCCTATTAGAGGCGTGTTTGACATGAACTATAAGTGTTTCATAAAGAAAAATGTTTTCGTGAAAAATAAATGATAGTTTTTTTACTTATGTTTTAGTGATTGGTAAATAATAAGTAAACAATAAGTATTGTCTTAAAATATATAATCTTTTCAGATACTATGAGAAAGGGGCCGAGGATAGGATGGGGCTAGGAGGTGAGCGTTGGCGTGGGGCCAGGGCGAACCTAGGTTGGAGGACGAGGGGTTAAATTGAAGGGTAACTTACGAAAATTACATTAGTTTAGAAATAAATTACTTAGATATACGAGCTTGATGTAGAAGAAATAGTTTATGCGCACACACACATAATCTTATATCAAATTATATATATATTGTATATAAAAATTAAAACAGTATAGTATAAAATAATTGGCGAGCGAGCAAAAATAAATCCGATATTTTAAAATCCCTCCCAGAGCAATGCTTTTATTATAAAATCCAACTCTTGTTTTTCTACTTTTTTTAATTCAATTCGACATTTGTTTCCTCCCTTTCATATTTCATAAACTACCTTTTAATAATTTTTCTTAAACAAAATCTTATACAAAATTCTTGTTTCCTTTTTCTAAGATAATTCTTATTCTAGTTTCTTTATTGATTTTTCGCTCTCATATTTAAATATAATTGTTTTTCTTATGACAAGTGTTAAATTTTATATTTTATGATTGATAGCTTAAAAAGTATTTATGATCATAAAATCTTTAATTGACCATTATTATGTCTATTATGCGACTTAGTCTTTGAAAAATATAAACAATCATAATCTTTCATGTCTATTAATTCTTTCTTTTCGTCAGTATAATTAGAAAAAATAAAAAGGAAAGGAAAAGAACAATTTGTTCTAGCGCACCTTCATTTCAGTTCTCTTCACATTGTTTTACCCTTTTGGTAATTACAATTGTATGTAAAGTTATATATTGTTTCTCCTTTCTTTTTCTTGAACCAATCCAATGATTTCGATTGGCTATTGCATTGAATTGAAAAAACAAATAATCGCTTTATAGAGGAATTTTAGCTTGCAATTATGATTTTGATTGATACAAGTTTACTTTAAAAATAATCCACATTTATAGCTGTAAAAGTCTTAATCCACTACAGCACTACTGGTTATTGTTACCCTTAATTTATAGATGCGCATCTATAAAGAAAGGTATCGAAGAAAAAAACTCTCACAAATTTACAAATTAGGCTAAATTTTTCATTGGTCAAACAATTAAAAAGAATTAGTATTGATCCGAAGAATACAAAGGCGGCCAAGAATTGGCCTAGACCCCTAATTTCTACCGATATTCGAAATTTTTTGAGTTTAGCAGGATATTATAGAGATTTGTTCATGGTTTCTGATTATCTATTGCTTCTTCATTGACGACCCTCATCTACTACAATTGAAGTATATTTTTATATTTGTACTTAACTATGAGGGTTTAATTTTCTATCCAAGAGTTCATGATAAAAATGATAGCTTACTGCTGGATCAGTCTGAATTTAAAGATAAAACTCATAAAAAAGATGAATCTTTTAAATTTAATTTCATCAGACTATGATTTGGATATTTTTTGTTTTGAGATTTAATATGATGCTAATATTATCAATAATTTTATTTATTCAAATAACAAATATATTAGTTTTTTTAGAGTTTATAACTAATTTTGTATACTATCAGATATTACATATTTATAAGTTTGTAACATTTATTATTTTTACATAGTTATGATTTAAGTGTGGTATTTCTAAATGACATAAAAAAATTATTAATCTTACTTAGTAATATTATTATTTATAATATTAAGGACTAGTTTTAGTTAATAAGATATTAATCATTTGGTTGCAACATATGATATTGGATCTTATTAAAAAAACTTTATTTATTGATATAAAAATTTAAGTTATTCAATTCAAAGTTCTAAACTGTAGTTTGATAAAACATAAAAATAATCCCCCCAAAAATCCTTCTATCTGCATGCCTGTTCTTTAATTATAATACATTTGTTTATAAGTCTAATGTGCAAACTATATGTGTAATACTTTTGACTGCTGATGATAATATAATGTAACATCCTCCACTTTCTGTCTTGTTTCTTCATTCCGTTTGATTTGTGTATCAAAAGCTTGAAGGGATCTTTTTAAATTTCATAAACCTGTGGGCCTATAAAAAAGCAGAATAAAGCAATCTTTGTTTGTCCCAAAGGAAACTGGTCCACTTTTAGGGTCCGTTTGGTCATAGATTTCCCAAATAATATTTGGGAAAAAACTTGGCAAATAGTGTTTATTCATACATTTTGCTATTATTTGGTAAATATTCCAAATTTTCAAATACTAGTTTTTTCTAGTGTTTGGGCCAAATCTCATTATTTGAGATCTTTCAAAGATTGAAATTTTACCCCAAACTTTTATCTTTTACAAAAACACCCCCTATAGTTGTTGCTTACTTTGTATTATATAATTTTTTACGTTAATTTCAAAGTAGTAATGAAATATTTTGTGAATGTTAAATGATAATATGGTTATTGATGAAAATGATGAACAATCGGTTCAAGATAATAAAATCATGTGTTTTGTTTAGTTCACGATGTATGAAATGATGCTTGTTGTACTCACTCCAAATTACCACATTGCTCTTATGTCGTGGACACTATTTGTGATTGTTGTAACAAAGATCCTATTGACTTGTATAATACAAACTTATGGTCAGTTTTGATATTTTTAAAACTTATGGGTATAAATCATATTTTTCTAAAAAAGTGAAATATATTTTCCAAATACTATGGCCAAACACATGGTGATATTTCACCCAAATTTTCACTCAAATAATATTTGCCAAGAATATTTGGAAATCTATGGCTAAGCTAAATGATACGTACTCACAAATGTACCAATGCCAATTTTAAAAATAATAATAAGGCATAATATATAAATATGCCCTTTAATTTTGTCTCATTTTATATTTATGTCCTCCAACTTTGAGTGTGCACAAGTACTCGCTTAAACTTGTATAAAATTGAATAAATAGAGACACACGTCCTATGTGGCATCCTACATGACAATTTGCATCCTACGTGGTATCCTGTGTGTATTGTGTCACATAGGACTAATGTGTCTACTTGTTCAACTTTATACAAATTTAAATGCTTATTTGTGCATACCCAAAGTTTGAGGATATAAATATGAAATGAGACCAAGTTAAAAGACATATATATGCATGTATTATGCCTAAAAAGAAAGACAATTCACTGCACAAAATATTCCATGTTCACATATGGTTCAAAAAAGAATGCGTCCAAGAAATGTGATGTAGACAATTTATATTATTTCATTAATCGATTTGAAGAAAGGTATCAAGAATCTTATTGTAAAATAAAGGTAAGAATATGAAAACACCAAGCCAATGGGATTGTGGGACAAGATATATGAATATATATGGTCTCAATATACTTAAAGAGGACTAATATCTAGTTAGAATAAAGTGGCAAAATGATTTCCTTTGCAACTTGCAAGAGGTTCTGCTTTAAGAAAGGAGTGGGGCAGTATAGTATTTACTGAAAAAGTTTCTATGAATGGAAATATTGCTCATCTTTGAAATATATTCTTTCACTCGCATAGCACGATGTGACATAGTGATCAATAAATTGCGTAAAATAACAAACAAGATAGATTAGAGTTCAAATTTTAATGGAGATTAAAGACGCCACGTAAGTAATTTTTAGTAGTGTTATTTGATATCCGTGTTATAAAAACTAATAGATAATAGATATTTAATAAAATAGTGGCATAATACATAAATATGTATTTAATTGATATCTATGTTCTCTAACTTTGAATGTGTACAAGTAGACACCTAACTTGTAAAAAATTGAACGAGTAGACACATCCTACGTGGCATAATACACATAAGACACAAAATTGTCATGACAGATGCCACATAGGATAAATATTTTTATTTGTTCAATTTTATACAAATTTAAGTATCTACGTACACATACTCAAAATTAAAAGGCATAACTGTCAAATGAAACTATATTAAAGAACATATTTATGTATTAATAATGTACGCGCAAGTTACTTGACACAATTATTATAAAATTAAAAACAAAATGTTCCTTGGCTTTGTGGGGTGGGGGACCTGTATATAGTTTGCACTTAGGTTTTATTGATACTTCCAACAGCAAATTATGACTGTAATGCCACCAAAATAGAAAAAAGGTGGCATAATTATGAGGTAGAAGAGAACATGAAATCAACAGTAACAGCACAACAAAACAAAGAAATAAACTTTTCATTTGACTCCTTATGATTTGCAAGTTGTTGAAAAATCATTTCATGAAAAAGAACAAATTTGAATAATCATTTAATCAGAAGAAAGTGGTGCTGGTGGCTGTTTTGGTTTGGTGGTAGACAAAATAGTACTACAAAATAGTTTTTTCCTATCCTTAACTATTGCTAAAGCTCCTCTTTTGTGCTTTCTAATAATTAGATCTTAAAATATTAAAAATAATTCCACTAATCACCCAGTCTCGTAGCAATTTCAAGTTAATAATGGTATACATAAGTCACATATTTATACATATATATTTCATGAATAACACAAGTACACAACCTTTCTATAAATTTTCATCGACATATTTAACACGGCCTTTCTTTAATTAAATAATACAAAATTCAATACTTTTTTTTTACTTTCTCAAAAATTCATGTCAAATTAAAACCTAATAAGCCAATTGAAACGGATGGAGTAACAGTTAGCCTTCCCTTGTGGAGGATAAAAACTTAAAGTTGATCAATATGAAAAGTAAACAGAGCCCAGCATACTGCTTGATGAAGTGGATATTGACGCATCTATTATTAGGATAAGGTGAATTAGGTACCATGGAATAAGAAACATTTTTGAAGAAAAATATTTTTCGCGAAAAAAGTTTATTTTATAATGTTGGGTTACCAATTATAAATGTTTCAAGAAAAACATTTTTTAGTCCTTGCCATTATCTTGTGTCTGACATGGTACAGCCCCAAATAATGAATTAGCCTTTAATGTTAAAATTAAGTTTCACCGATCTTGATCAGGTATATCGGAAACAGTCTCTCTACCTTTTCAAGCAGGTGCAGAGCCACCCTTCTGTTAGCCCTTTGGCAGAAAATTTTACTAATTATACATGATTAAAATTATTTTTATATATATATATAAGAGATATCGAACCTCATTCGGTTAGTTAGTACGTTTAGTTCTTCAGATATTGAATTCCCTTATTAAAAAATATAACTCCTCCACTATTTTTAAGGTAGGGTAAGACTCAAGACTATGCACACACCACTCTCTCGAAGCCTATTGGTGAGATTATACTGAATATGTTGTTATAAGATTGGGCATCCCTGTAATGCCAATCGCATTTTTTCTTCCTTTCCCTTATAGTAACAATGAGCAAAAGAACAAGATATGAATGATGAAAATAGTGCTTCTTCTACAGAAATGAAAACAAAGGAAATACTACAAACTAAAACAACCACAATTTTTCTCAAGGAAAACCATCTTGAATTACCAGTAATATTAACACGAAACAGTCCTCAGCCTTCTCACTGAACCTCTACATCTCGTACATTTGCGTGCTGAACTGTATCAATCATCGCAGCAGCTGCATAATTATCTTAATCTTCCAACATACTTTAATCAAACTTCTAACACACTTGAAAAAGACAGCAGATGGTTGATCAGGCAGAGCAGCGCGTGTTTTTTTCTTTAGAAATATCGATATCACATAGTATTGTACTGACCAAACTGAAGTCCCTGCAGAATAACACTATGCATTCCATGTTGATGCAATTTTAGTCCGTATGTTTTGAAACCTATATGTGATTTTTGATTTGACAAATTGTGCGGTTTTTGTGGAGATGGAACAGAGTTTTCAGGGGAATTAGAAGATGTATGATTCTCTTTCATTTCTGTAAGATTGACAGTGGTGATGTCATGTATACTTGATCTTCTCTTGTCCTTACCACCGGAAACTTGTCTAATAAAATACTTCTGAGCATGACTCGCTACTTGTGTTGGAGTTCTTGTAGTCACAAAATTGCGAGATATATTTCTCCAATCACCTTTTCCGTACTTTTTCAGCCCCAACAGAAATTGCCTGACCAAAATGTAGAAAACAAATTCAAAATTGCAGCACTCTGAATTCCAATTTGTAACACGAAAGTCAATAAACTAACCTGTGTTCTTCCTCGGTCCATGGGATTCCTTTTTTTCTTTCGTATTCAGAAGATCGATTTGATGTGTTTCTCTTGCCATGAGATGGACCATGGAATCGCTTGTTGAAGTCGTGGAATTCGCCTATTTCTTGATCATGATTGATCCAATCCAATGTGAATGAATTAGTAGTACAGCTAGTTGTAGTCATGTAGCTAGCAGGTACTGGTATTAATCCAGCTTCAATAGCAGTAACATCATCAACCAATTCTCTGTACTGTTTGATCACCTCATTCACCGTCTTTCCGGGGATCATTGCTGCTACATTATACCATCTATCAGGAGTTTCCTTATCAAACAACGCGAGCGCGTCCTCAAACATCTTGTTCTCTTCAACTGTCCAATTTGTTCCCTTGTTTTCCTCAAATAACCAATTTGAGTTTCTAAGGTATGTTGTTTCTTCAGGAGGAGGAGAAAGAAATCCCATTTCTCTGCTCATGTTTTCTTTTTCATCTACATATACAAATTACAAATGGCAACCTAGCTAGTTGTGTTTTCTTTGTAAAAATGATGAGAAAGTGGTTTTTTTTTTGGCATCAAGAAGGGGAATCTGAATAAGACTTTTTGGGATGTAGTATAAGGTGAGGAATCTAGAAATTATGATCACCAAACTTTCCAAAACCCAAGGAAAAATGTGTGTGTGTGTGTGGGGTGGGGGGGTGGGGGGGGGAGTAGATCTTGCTAGTGAAATATTAAGCATTTGAGGTCTTAAGGCCTCCTATAATCTAGTCTAGAAAGTATAGGAGAAGCTTACTAATAGAAAAAAAAATAGAGTTACTACTATTATATAGTAGTAGAAAACTAGGGCATAAATGAAGGGGCAAACTTAGGACCCGTTTGGTCATAGATTTAAGAAGTAATATTTGGAAAATAATTAAAAAAAAGTGTTTATTCATATAATTTGCTATTATTTGGCAAATATCCTAAATTTTCAAATACTAATTTTTTTTTAGTATTTGGGTCAAATCTCATTATTTGGAATCTTTTAAAAATTCAAATTCTACGTCAAACTTTTATCTTTTATAAAAAAAACACCCTTTATATTAGGTTTTTGTGCTATATTACATATTTTTTTACGTGAACACCAAAGGAGTGATGAAATATTCCGTGAATATGAAAGTGATGATATGGTTGTTGATGAAAATGACAAACAATCGGCTCAGGGTAACAAAGTCATGTGTTTTGTCTGCTTCACTGTGCATGGAATGATGCTTGTTGCATTGACTCCAAATTACCATATTGTTTCGAGTCCGGAGCCTAAATGGTATAAAATATTAACAAAAATACTCAAGCGATTTTGCTTTTTTCGGTGGAATAAATCGCTGTTGTTCCAGCGATTTTGCCGTTTTGATTGATATAAAATTTTATATACCGTTTTGAAATTTTTGTTAATATTTTATACCCTTTAGGCTCCGGACTCATATTGTTTCAGTGTCATGGACACTACTTGTTATTTATTGCAACGAAGATCCATTTGACTTGTAATACGAACTTATTGCTAGTTTTGATAGTTTCTAAAACTTATGGGCGTAAATCTTTTTTTTTTCTAAAAAAGTGAAATGTTTTCCAAATACTATGGCCAGACACATGTTGAAATTTCACCCAAATAATATTTGCCAAAAATATTTGGAAATCTATTGGCCAACGCTAGCTTAGAGAAAACAAAAAATTAACTATTTGCCCCTCTTGTAGAATTAAGAGTTCTAGAAATGTTTGTGATCAAGTAAATAGCTCTACAAAAGAATGAAAACGAAAAGATTTATACAAACTATATGTTTCGTTACCATTTTATATAAACTCGTTAGGTATGAATATATTATATACCAGTGACTCGTTATCAGCACTCAAAAAAAATTATATTGCGAATAAACAAGATATTGAAGAATTGTTCATAGATAAAAGGATTCTTTGCTTTTTCACAATAAATTGAAAAGTGTGTTAATAGGAATCAAAAAGTACATAGTGAACGACCTTAAAAGAAATGCATGTGCAGTTTGCTAGCATTTTGTTTCTTATATTTTCATCACAGTAATACTTTCTCCGTCCGGTATTATTTGTAATGATATCTATTTTTAGAATCAAACTATAAAACTTTTGATTAACATTTTAAGATATTTTTTTTATCATTTTAATATGCAAAAAATTGTAATTTATAGTACTTTTCATATAGTTTTAGAATACTTAATTTTTTTATTTAAAATATTGAATTAATATGATCTAATTTACCTTTGAAAATTAATTAAATTGACTTTCGATAAGCGAAGCATATCAAATATTTTCGGACGGAGGGAGTAATATATATGTATGTTGGTATTTCATTAGGCATGACAGTTAAGAAATAAAGAACAAAATATTTGCCAACTCACCTTAAGTATTCTTAGAATGGTGTTACTATTTCTTTTTGGACAATTTTTTTTTATATTATTTATACACTATGTAAAGAATCATATTTTTTTATATTATTTATAAATAGTTTAATTATTAATTTATTTATTTTTTATGTCAATTAAACACGACCATTTAAACTGAAATAAAGAAGTTAGAGAGAATAAAAAAATATAGTGTTGAGATGTCATTGGTTTATGTAGGAGGTTTTTTTTGGGTGTATAGTGATAGAGATCCTCAGACCTCAGTTTTAACATTCAGGACAGCATAGGCATTGATACTGTTATTCTTCTCTTCTTTTTCTTTTAGGTAAATTATGTTAGGTTATTAATTCGGGTGTTAAATAGACGAATTGAGTTGAATTTGAGTAGATTAGAATGAATTGAGTGAACGGAGTATGCATATTTTTGTAATATTGAAGTGTAGTATTATTTTAGTGGGTACAAATAATAAGAAAGTGATTTTTTTTAATGTAATCACTAATCTCATAATCTACTATTTTCTTTGTCTCAATTTATGCGAAATTTTTCATTTTCTGAGAGTCAGACAATTTAAGTTTGATTAGCAATTTACGTATGGAATCTTCAATTTTTTTTGAAATGAAATTTATATAGTTAGAAACTATGTAAAGAGTACTATAAGTCACAATAGTTGACAATTTTTAGAACGTATGAAATTTACGATTAAAGATAAACTTGTTTGAATCTTGAAATCTAAAAAGTGGTAGATAAATTGAGACGGAGGGGTAATAGTTATCCTCTTAAATTTAACTGTCATATGAACTAACCACTGTTTTATAATATTATCATCCCACTGTTTTTAATCCAAAAAGAATCCTTACCATTTATAAATAGCGTTTGGAATAAGAAATTTTAATAAAGGTGTTCAAGAATAATGGTGTGTGATTGATAAAATAAAATAAAAAGATATCATGCTATTTAGGATTTTGAGAACTTAAAACTCCTTCGTTCAAATGGATACACATTATCGCTGCGTCTAAGGTATAACTTTTATCAAGAGTACTATCCACCTTTAAATACATATATAATGTAACTTTCTGACTAAAGATATCTAATTAAACACCCTAAAACGGCTAATTACTGCCTCAACTAGAAAAATATATTTTCGCTAACGTCAATTAATAAATGGATGAGTTTCAGATGAACTAAAAGTCTATAAATAAGTGATTCAATAACTATAACTCAATTTGTCCAAACTCTTATTAAATTTTCTTATGCATTTAATCAAAACAATATTTTTGTTTGATAACAAAAAAATATATCTTATCATGACATTTTTTATTTACAGATTAGATGACATGTTATTTCAATTTTTAAATGAGCTGCATTAAACGGATTAAATGATTAACACGAATATAGCCTTACAAATAGATAAACTTGAACTTTGATCCTGATTATCCTATAAACAAAAATTCAAATTTAACATGTTTCCCCTTGTTAGACAACAGTGTTGACCTTTAAAAAAATATCCAAAAGCTCTTTAGAAATTCGTTTAAATTATTGATTATAAAAAAGATAAATTTGAAAAAGTAAATTTGGCTTCTTTAATCAACTTTTGAATTTGATGAATTATTGATTCTTGTCTACATCTCAATGGATTGTCACTGCGTTAAGGACATCCTTTATTTCTTAGTGATTGGCCATAATTATTGGGTCTCTCTCACAACAACACTTTTCTATGAAGAAGATAAGATATGTGCTCCATCAGTCTTAAATAAATTATATTATTTTAATAAGTATGTTAATTAAAACTTTTATTAATATAATATGCAGTTTATTAATTTATTTTTATATTATAAATGTCTCTTGAATAATGAGTACTACTAAAAAGATGAAATATAATTGGAAAAATGTAACAAAGAGATTACTAATGAATAATAACAATAGTTCTCAAAGACACCCTTGTATTGATAAACTGAACCAACTACAACTTCTGTAAACAACAACAATACTTGATAAACTATATGTAAGGCAATTTGGAATACTAGAAGTAATACTAGTGATAGATAGACAAAAGAAATAGGATGAGAAACTAGAGAAATAGAGATGAGATAACAGAAAGATCCATCATAATTTTGCTTACCCCATTATGCCCAGTACTTGTTCTGTTTATACATTTTGTTGCAGCAAACTCTGTCCTTTGTCACGTGACCTCCCACTCTCTCAAACGTAATCACCAAGTCTTTTAGGAGGAATTACTCTTCTAGAGCTCTTACGTGGCATATCCGTGTGATTACTCTCCGTGGCAGCCCCCATGTCATCCAGGTCAGCAACTTGACTCCTTTTGTTCACAACAATACTCCCTCCCTGAAAAACAACCTTGTCCTCAAGGTTGGGGTTAGGTTGATCTGCTAAGGATGTTGTGTCTGTGAGCTGCAATGGAGTGACTTGTTGAACTGGTTCACCAACACATCATTTCAAGGCAGAAACATGGGATACAGAATGAATTTTAGCAGCCTCAGGAAGATCCAATTTGTAAGCCACAACACCTACACGTTTCAGAATTTTGTAAGGACCAAAGTAGCGCCGCCCCAACTTATGATCGCGTTGCAAACGCAGAGTAGACTGCTTGTAAGGTTTAAGCTTCACAAAGACCCAGTCCCCTACCTCATATGTAATCTCAGTGCGAGATTTATCGGCGAAAGCCTTCATGCGATTTTGAGCATTTGCCAAATTATGCTTGAGTAATTGTAACACTTTGTCCCTTTGCAGCAAAAATGACTCTACTAACTCACTGGATGTACTTCCCAATATATATCGTGCAACAGTAGGAGGCTCACGACCATACAATGCTTGAAAAGGGGTCATTCCTGCAGAAGTTTGGTACGAAGTATTGTACCAGAACTCAGCCCAAGGCAACATGGAAACCCAAGTAGCAGTAACATCAGCAACATAACATCTAAGGTACTGCTCAACACATTTATTGAGTGCCTCAGATTGGCCATCCGTCTGAGGGTGATAAGTTGTACTCATAGCCAACGTGGACCCCTGTAAACGATGAATCTCCTGCCAAAAAGAGTGAAGAAAGCGAGGATCTCGATCTGTTACAATAGTTTGAGGGGTTCCGTGTAACCTGATAACCCAAATCACAAATGCTTTAGCCACCGTATAAGTAGAGAAGGTGGATGGTAAGGGTATAAAATGCCCATATTTGGTGAGACGATCCACCACAGTCATAATAGTAGTCTTGCCTTCGGAGCTTGGAAGGCAAGTGATAAAATCCATGGCAATATCCTCAAAGACTTGGTCCGGTATTGGCAAGGGCTGAAGTAAACCTGCCGGGTGCAAGTAAGAGTCTTTCATCTGTTGGCAAATGTGACAAGTTGCAACAAAAGACTGGACATCCTTGCGCATATGCTTCCAAAAGAAGTTGGAGGCCAATCGATGGTAAGTCCGAGCAACCCCAGCATGACCTCCAATTGAAGTGGCATGAAACTCAAACATTAACTTATGGCGCAAAGGTGAATCAGTAGGAATTACTATCCGACCTTTGTAAAATAATATCCCCTACTTAAACTTGTAATCAACAAAGTCCTCATCCGATTTTTGTTTCGCTTGTTGTATTGCTATTAACTCATAGTGGTTAGCATTTAGTTGTCTCAGCTCTTGTTCCAGTTCCAGTGACGTAATAGAGATGCTCATATAGGCTGCCTCAAAGTTACGAGAAAGTGCATCTGCAGCAGCATTTTGTTTCCCAGGCCTATAGACTATGTGGAAATCAAACCCCACTAACTTGGTGAGGCATTTTTGTTGCTCAGGAGTTTGAATAGTCTGATTCGTGAGGCTCCTCAATGATTGTTGATCAGTAATAATAGTGAACTTTCGCCCCAATAAGTATTGCCTCCATTTACTCACAGCTTGAGTTATTGCAAACATTTCTCTATGGTAAGTGGACACCTTTTGCATTCCGGCACTTAATTGTTGACTGAAGTATGCGATTGGATGACCCTTTTGAGAAAGTATAGCACCAATGCCTTTCCCTGACGCATCAGTCTCAACCTGAAATTCTTGGCCAAAGTCAGGCAGACATAAGATAGGAGTAGAAACCAGTTTGGCCTTAAGAGTGTCAAAGGCCTGCTGCTCTGCCTCTGTCCACTGGTAGCAGTCTCGCCGCAACAAGTTATACAACGGCCTAGCTATAGCTGCAAAGTGGTGAATAAAACGTCGATAATACCCAGCGAGTCCAAGGAAACTGCGCACCTCTTTTACCGTTTTAGGAGGGTGCCATTGTTGTATCACCTCAATTTTATCTGGATTCACTGCCAAGCCTTGAGCTGAAATAATGTGACCCAAGTAATCAACTGATGACTGCCCAAACAAACACTTAGAGCGCTTAGCCACTAATTGATGTTGTCGCAACAATTGTAAGACAATCTCTAGATGCTCTAAATGCGTGTTCCAAGAAGGGCTGTAGACCAAAATATCATCAAAAAATACGAGAACAAAATGACGCAAGTGTGGCCTGAAAATATCATTCATTGTTGCCTGGAAAGTTGAAGGAGCATTAGTTAATACAAATGGCATTACTAAGAACTCATAGTGACCATCATGAGTTCGAAAGGCCGTTTTAGACACATCCTCAGGCGTCACACGAATCTGGTGGTAACCTGCGAGTAAATCAAGCTTAGAAAAATAGTGAGCCCCATGCAATTCGTCAAATAATTCATCAATAGTTGTGATTGGGAACCGATCTTTTACTGTGATTGCATTGAGTGCTCGATAGTCAACACAAAAACGCCACGTGCCGTCTTTCTTTCTAACCAACAATACCGGCGATGAGAATGGGCTGGTACTAGCCCGTATTACCCCTTCTTTAAGCATCTCTGAAACCATTTGCTCCATGACCTGTTTCTGGAAATAAGGATACCTATAAGGTTTAACATTCACCGGTTGTGCCCCAGAGTTGAGATGTATAGCATGATCCTGGATACGAGAAGGTGGAAATCCCGATGGCTTTTGAAATACATCAGCATATAGTTCTAACAAGGTTTCTAGTTCCACAGTAGGCTGCTCTGTAACAGAGTTATATCCAGTAACTATCTCCAAACAAAAACAGGATGCAATGGCTTCCGTAGCTGCCATTCGTATTAAGCTATGGAGTTGTACGGGTTGCACATTAGTCGGAGATACACCTTGCCATACTACTTGGTTTCCTCCTAAATTGAATTCCAAAGTTATCGTCGCATAGTTAGTGAGTACTGGACCTAGTTTTGCTAACCAAGAAACCCTGAGAACAAGGTCGGCGCCATGGAGTGACAAAATATACAAGTCTTCAATGAGCGTAGTTCCCTGAATTAACAACGTGACGCCTCTGGCCACTCCGTCACAACGGAGGCGCTGGCCACTCCCCATAACCACAGGAAAGCTAGAGATGGTTTCAATGGACAATTGCAGAAAGCGTGCAACTCGTTCCTAAATGAAATTATGGGTACTTCCTCCATCCACCAAGATCTGAATCAAAGTCCCATTCACTTGCCCCGTAAATCGTAGTGTAGAAGGTGAACTCCCTCCGGCTAGTGCATTGTAGGAAATAGCGGAGTGTTCCTGTAACTCTATGCACTGCAAATCCTCAGCCAAAATATCATCTGTAACAAAAGGGTCTGGCAACAGAGGCTCCATATCTGTCCCATCTGTAAGGAGTAGAAGATGGGGTGGGGTTTTACATTTATGGCCTACAGTATACTTCTCCTCACAGTAATAACAAAGACCACGCTCTCGACGACTTTGGATCTCAGCGTGTGTTAAACGCCTGAGTGGTGGCCTATTCCAAGTTGGGGTCGATAATGAAGCAGGAACAATTGATTTAGAAGATGGATCGTGAAATGTTTTGGTGCTAGGATTTGGAAGCAAGGGTGGAATTCTATTAGCAAAGGCGGGTCGTACCTGTCCCTTTTCTGCCTGAATCCTCTTCTCATGTATATGAGCCAAATCAAGAGCTTCTTCAAAACTTTTAGGTCCATGAGCAAGTACTGAACCCTTAATATCCTCTCTTAGCCCAGAGATGAACAGACGAACCATCAGCCCTTCCGAGATATCATTGGTCTGGTTTGCCATAGCCTCAAAACGTCCCTGGAACTCCGATACCGTGGTTGTCTGACGGAGTTTCGCCAATCTTCCCTCTGCTGACTCAAGCCCTTTTGGTTGAAAACGAATCTTCACTTTCTCAACGAAATGATCCCATCCGACTAGTTGTTTGTTACGAAACAACCATCGGTACCAATCCAAGGCTTCTCCATCAAGGTAAAAAAACGCTAAGGTCAATCTGTGAGCCGCAGCGATGCCATAGAAATCAAAGTAACGCTCGGCCTGAGATAGCCATGCTTCTGGATTTTCACCACCAAAACGATCCAACTCAACTGAAGCTGGTTTATGACGAAGGGTCGATGCCGGAGCATCCATGCACGGATCTCGTTGAGGAGCACCCATCGGAACTATTTTTCCCACCATCTCTTAGAAGAAGCCTCGCATGTCAGTGAGATCCTTGGCAAATGAACCTTTACTTCTTTCATTGATTCTGCAATTAGAGCCTTGAGTTGTTGGTCCTCCATAAAAGACCTCTGGATGAAAGCACCAATGTAACAAAGAGATTACTAATGAATAATAACAATAGTTCTCAAAGACACCCTTGTATTGATAAACTGAACCAACTACAACTTCTGTAAACAACAACAATACTTGATAAACTATATGTAAGGCAATTTGGAATACTAGAAGTAATACTAGTGATAGATAGACAAAAGAAACAGGATGAGAAACTAGAGAAATAGAGATGAGATAACAGAAAGATCCATCATAATTTTGCTTACCCCATTATGCCCAGTACTTGTTCTGTTTATACATTTTGTTGCAGCAAACTCTGTCCTTTGTCACGTGACCTCCCACTCTTCCAAACGTAATCACCAAGTCTTTTAGGAGGAATTACTCTTCTAGAGCTCTTACGCGGCATATCCGTGTGATTACTCTCCGTGGCAGCCCCCATGTCATCCAAGTCAGCAACTTGACTCCTTTTGTTCACAACAAAAAATATACTAATTTTTATCTTTAATTTCTAAAGTAAAATTTAGTGGGACAATTTCTTTTTACCAAAGTAATAATTATTTTGAAATGGAGAAACTTTTTACTTAATTTGTTTCAAATAGTTACATCAGTTTAACTAAAATATTTCTTATAGAAGTTGACAGTTTACCTTAATACACTGCGATAAAAATGATCATTAGCGGTAATTAATTCTTAATTATCATTAAATATGTATTTTTGAGCGGCAATTGACACTCTCTGTATACGTCCCTAAAGCCTTTAGCGACATTGGTTCTAATGGTACTTAACTAATGCCGGTAAAGATTTTAGCACTCTTTATTAATGTCAATATTTAATGCGGCTAAATGTTAATTTTATTGTAGTGATAAAAAGACTAATTAATACTCCCTCCGTTTAAAAAAGAATGACCCTATTTTCTTTTTAATCTGTTTAAAAAAGAATGACCTCTTTCCTTTTTTGGTAACACTTTAACTTTAACATTCTACGTGACATGTTTAAGACCACAAGATTAAAGGACATTTTGATACATTTGACATAACTTTAATTTAGGATCACAAGATTAAAAAATCTTCTTTCTTTTCTTAAACTTCGTTCCAAGTCAAACTAGGTCATCTTTTTTTAAACAAAAGGAGTATTCTATTTTGTTATGAAGCCATTTGGTAGAGGGTATTAAAAAAATGTGTTGGTTATATTGGAATTGGTAATAAGCAGATTAATCGCGTTGAGATTATGTTTTATTCACTGTTTAATTTGGTGTAAATTATTTTATTTTTAACCATAGTACTTATATTTTAATAATTTATATTACTAAATATCACGATTTGTTATGTATTAATTTTGTATTTTATATTTAAAAAATAAAATCATAACTATTACATCCACTTCATAAAAAATGACTATTAGCGGCAATTACTTAACGACAATAACTTATTAATTATCGCTAAATATGTATTTTTAGCGGCAATTAGCACTCTCGTATAATGTCACTAAATTTAGTTCTAATGCCACTAAACTAATGCCGGTAAAGATTTAACACTCTTTATTAATGCCTATATTTATTATTGCTAAAAATTATTTTTGTTTTAGTGATCGTACAAACTACCGGTTGGTGTCAAGAGGTCCCATTACGAAGGAGTACTCTTTTGATTCTTCCAGTTAGAAACAAATCCACATATGGTTAATTTAATAGTATATGTAAAATATTTTCTGTCGTGATAATCTTATGAGGAGATGAAATTATTTGAAATCACGTGTTCTTTTTGAAATAATTATATGGATTATCCCACATTCTAACAGTGTATGATATAGATAGCTTAATTATTTCCGTTGATATACAAACTCAAATCAGTGATGTATATTAATTATATAAAAATAATTTTAGAATTGTTTCAAGAATTCTATTTGAAGAGCAAAAGGTGTGTGTTAAATGTAAAGTTAATGATGATAGATTAAATAAACATAAGTAATGAAATGTACGTAAAATGTACGAAATTGGAATTGAGGGAAAATAATTGGAAACAAATGTGATGTGTCAATATTTATAAAGGTTTTGCATTATGTGAAAGGATTGGATTGCTTGATGTGGTCGGTAACATGTTTGTATATAATTGGACTTGCTCAACCAAAAATAAATAGTAAAAAAAATTAATGACACACTCAAAATCCAAAAATAAAATAAAATAAAATGAAATACAAGAATCAAATGATACAAGGGTAGTTGGGTTCAACAGTACCTATTTAATTGGCAGCATTCCTAAAGTTAATTTTCTTCTAAAAATAATTGTCACCATTTCCTTTTATGCAATGACATGCGTAGGAACAACATCTGATTCATTGGTTCATCCCACAAAAACCTTTGATTCTGGCTAGGATCATAGAAGTCTTTTGATGAATCTGATGTTGTTCCAACGCATTACGTTGCACAAAAATTATAATACGGATTTATTATCAATTCATATATATATATATATATAAAATTTTAAGTTAATAACGAGAATCTCACAACTATAATATTATATATTAAGGTTATTTGAAGTTAGTAAGTGTATGTAATTACTACCTTGGATATTTTTGCATAATAAATTTATCTAATTATATGAATATTTGATTTGTTTAATTTAAGGTCTAAATGTTTTTACCATTGAAACAATCTTTTTTGTATTTATTTTTATAAAGATTTTGCACTTTTCCTTCCATGTAACTTTCAGTATTTTTATTTAAAGTAAAAATAAATTGATAAATCAATATTACAAAAATTTTAGGGCCCCAAAGGTTTTCGAGGCTTAAAACAAAAGCTTCACTAGTCTTCACTTTGTTTCATACTTGTATCACATAATTCAATATGTTGTAATCATATGTAATAAAAAAAAAAGGAGAATTTTTAAAGTTTATAAAAGAGATAAAGTGTCAAAAACACACCTAAACTATTCATTTTTTTTTAGTTTAATATCTAAACTATTGAAAGTGTGAGTTTCATACCTAAACTATCAATTTTTAGTTTGAGAAACACACCTCAGTGGTGTGTGTAGTGCACTCTCTCCTTTATATGAAAAAACTGACACATAAATTCCACATAGATAAAATATTTTATCTAGATAAAAATTAATAATAAAAAATTAATATCAATTAAAAATTAAAGATCACTATACATTTAAAAAATTAAATTATTTTTCTTATCTCAATCCACCACCTCCTCCACGTACACGCGCGCGCGCGACAACCCATCCTTTTTTTTAAAAAAAAATCATTTATAAAATATTTTTTAAAATTTCATATTTCATCCTCCCCCCTCCCCCTCTCCCTGATAGAAATTGATATTATTTTATTAAAAGAATTTACCCCTTCCTATTTAATTTTTCGCTCCTAATTTTTATTTTTTATGTTTTTCTTATTTTGTGTTAGATATGCACGTACATATATTTTTAGAAAAAAAATTCTACTAGTGTACCGAATATAACATAAACAACTAAAAAATATAAAAAATCTTGTGGCGGCAAGTAAAAAATATTTTCGATATGTATATCTAAACACTGGGGGAAAAAATTGAACGGGAAGGATTAAGTGGGATGGGTAGAAATATATTTTTAAGAAAATAAAATAATATCTAAAGTAATATTTGATGAGGGGGAGGAGATGAAGTAAAAAATGAAATACTTTTATAAAAGAAATTTAAACAAAGTTAAAAACTGTAAAAAATGGTGTGGGGTGATAAAAATATTTTACTTTTTATTTTATAAAGAAAATATTATTTTTTTATAATGGTTTTTTAATTTTAATTTTAACTAATACTAATAATTTATTTAATTTTTGTCAGGTTCAATATTTTGTCCATGTGGAGTGTGATGTGGAAATTCTTTAAAATAAAAGAGAGAGAGAGTGTATTACACATTACCATGATGAGAGTGGTATAAAAGAGAGATGTGTGTTTCTCAAACTAAAAAGTGATAGTTTAGGTATGAAACTCAAGCTTTCAATGGTTTAGGTATAAACTCAAAAAAAAAGTGTAATTTAGATGTATTTTTAACACTTATCTCTATATAAAATTCATATAATCATCTTAAATTATGCAAGACAAGTCATTGTAGCAGGTCAAGGCTTGCCTTATCTGCTTTAATCTGCTCCTTTTTACTTTTTTATTAATAATGAAGGATTACTTATCACCTGACCAGACGATCACAAATTCACAACTTTCCTTTTGAATGTTGCTAATACCTAATTGTCATGAACCATGATGCATAAATCAGTTTATATTTACAGATGAAAAAATGTATCTTAAAATGTTAGTCAAAGTTTTTATAGTTTGACTTTAAAAATAGAAACTATGACAAACAATACCGGACGGAGAGAGTAATATATATTGTAATGTCCCCAAACAAATCCATATATATATATATATATATATATATAATTCTCTCACCGTCTCAATTCATATGAGTTTGTTTGACTTGATATTTATTTCAGGAAAGAAAGAAATATTTTTGAAATTTGTGGTCTAAAATAAGTCATAGATATTTGTGTGACATAAATCATTTTATCAGGTGTAAATAGAGATTTTAAAGTTAAATTGTTAATAAATATAAAAATGTATAATTTTTTTTGAGCTAATACAAAGGAAATTAAATAAGTCAATATAAGTTGGAATAGAGAGTGTGTAGAATATATAGTCTACAAGTTCTTGATGGCTTGGACTTATTTTTTTTCTATTATTATTATTATTATTTTGAGGAAAGAAGGTGAATTGAAGTTTTATTCAAGATAATTTACAATCGTAGAGAATTGATTTGTCTGAACACTTATCAGTGATGAGAATTGAGAAGCCCACACAAATTAAGGAGGAAGCACAATTCATATGGGACTCTTGTATAGAAGGCCATTCTCTCTTCTCGGTAGAGCCCCATAAGGTAGTTCTAGGGCTTAGCCCAAACTTCCCCCCTTATACATGTATATATACTAGTTAAAGGATAAACGACATAAATTTCACTAGTTTGAGGGTAAATTATTTCACTTTATATGAGTTTACAATATTACTTTCTTTACTTGGTATTCCAAATATATGTATTTAGTGCGATTCACATATATCTGAGATACATAGACTATCTTGCTCAATGACAGGCTTAGCCAATTTTCACCCAACAACAATTCTAGTGCACTACTCAGCATTGCATTTTTGGCTTCTTAAGAGAAAGAGGAAGATCAATTATATTATCATGCGCTTGAGTTAAATTACTAGGCACCCTTTTTTTCATAAAACAGCAACAGATCTCCATTATTTACAATATCAATTCCGATAGACAATAAATGATAAATTATTTAATGGTTTTATAAACTGGATAAGTAATGTTGGATATCCCAAAATAGTATAGTGGACAAGTAAAGATGGATAGAGAAGGGGAGCAAGTATAATTCACATTCACAGTTCCACAAGGATTGTCCAACATTAATTGGGAATGTAACACATTCCCTCTAGTTTACCTTTTTCTCATTCTAAGCTACTAACTTTCATGTACCGCTAATCAACTTGACAAGTCCCACAATTTTTCTTTAGTTAATGTTGGAAATTTATTGTGCTATATATCTCAAACAAATTATTCCATCTTCAATAACATTTGAAATAGAATTGATTCTATAGTTTTAATGGCATTCAAAGCTTATGTTGGATAGTTTTTGCCTGCCAATGCTATTTCTCTTACAAAAATTTTAAAGTTTGTTGTGTATAAATAAACATTAGACACTGATGTAAATGAGACATATGTAATCCTCACAAAAAAAAAAATTAAAAGAATTTTTATAAATTTCATTTTTAATATTAAAAGAATTACTGCTTCCGTCCGATATTGTTTGTCATTATTTCTATTTTAGAGTCAAACTATAAAACTTTGACTAACATTTTAAGATATATTTTTTCATCATATTAATATGCAAAAAATTGTAATTTACGGTCTTTCATATAGTTTTAGAATATTTAATTTTTTTGTTTAAAATATCGAATTAATGTGATCTAATTTACCTTTAAAAATTAATTAAATTGACTTTCGATAAACACAATATAAGTAACAGTACCACTTGATTTTTGATTTTTCATAGATAGATACAAAAGATGCTTAATACTGGGTAACCTATCCAAATAAGAAATAAACATAAATAACTAACACTACATATCCAAATCAAGTTATTACTCACTTGCAGTTGCGTCAGTAATTAGCTTGGTTGCAATTTGATAGCATGAATGAACTTGATACATCGCATATTTCACCTCATCCTCCGATAGAACCGAAGACGATTGCCAATCAGGACGCATTGAGCCAGAGGCTTCTTCATATCAATGCCAACTCTACCCAACAACTCTTCCAGTGTACTACTCAGCAGATCTGGCTTCTTACAAAGCTTACCAGTCAAATAACCAACATCAACAACTCTATTCAATACTATTTTTTCGCTGCTACTTCCAGTTCCAGATATATATGACTCAGTACAATTCTGGCTTTTGTTTCTAGGGCCTATAAAAGTGATATTTTTGTCTCGCAGAAATTCCTTAAGAGGAGCAGGGATATCAGTTAGATCATCCAAGAGCATCTTAGGCACCGATTTTTCACATGAAAAAGCAACAGATCTCCATTATTTACAATATCGATTCCAACAAATGGATCTGGAGTTTTCAATCTACTCTACTGATCGCGATAGCTTCGCGATCAGTGACGGTTGTGATGACGGTCTCCTCACCGATTTTAACTTTGTAAGTGCTGGCTTGGACCAGCCAAGAAAGAGGCAAGAGCTCTGACATTTTCATTCTTACTACGGAAACTATGCCTCAATCAGAAAATCGTGACTGAACAGTGGTAACGAAGGAAGTCTTTATAGGATGAAAAATCCTTGGATTTCTGAGGATAAATACGAAGAATTTCAAAATTTCTGGGCAGATAAGATTTGAATGAGCTGTGTAATTTCGAAAAATAAAACGGAAAATTGGAGAGAAATTACCGATGGAATCGCTTGGAAGCTGAAGGGAAAAGAAAAGAGGGCGCGTGGGTTTGCTGAGGGAGGAAGAGAGTGAAGAATAGTAGGGTTATAAGGGATTTTATTTTTCCGATGTCCACATTAAAGGTATTTGATAAGTTCCTGCAAGTAATCGGTGACCTTATGGATACGACTCTTCGAAAATGATAGTTGCACGGTTATTCCTAGTTTTTATCTTCCGTTTCAAAGTTATATATAATTATTACTTTCCTCTATTTTATTTTATACGATATTTTTCGTTTTTCAAAAATTAAATAATTTAATGTTGATAGAATATTTATACATAAAAATTTTAAAATGAAATTTATATATTTGAAAACTAAATAAAAGAAGTAGTATAAATCACAATAATTAATAATTTAAAATATGAAAAAGATATATGAACAAATTACAGTTAAAAATAAATTTGTTTAAATCTCGAAATACGAAAAATGTCCAATAAAATAGAACGGAGGGAGTATTTTATTTGAAATTAACAAGTATACCTGCATTCTTACATAAACAAAGGAGTCTAGCGGCGATGAGATAGTGAAGGGGTAGGGATTGCGGATTAGACCGATTGGAGAGGAGATAATGAATTTAAAATTAGATAAATTTATTTATATACATGTCTCTTTTTCTATTATTTTTCTATTTCTTTTAAAAAAAATTCAAAATTTCTTAGTTTACTTCCAAACCTTCAAACGCTGGATATATATATACTGATTCCCAAAATCAACATTTATTTCACTTCACAAATCTCTCCTATTTTTAGTCATATAATCTTAACAATTATTTTGTTACTAGATAAACAACATTACTGCATTCCGGAACAACGACTCTTGCTGCAATTAAAAAGGAGACATAAACATGACAAGGCTCCTTATTGTTTATTTATGTCCTCCCTATTTCAGACCATATAAATGGTCAACAAAGGTATACTTTCAATATATACAACCAGAAGGCATTATTCAACAACCGAAGGCAGGGAAAGAAAGAAAAGGAACCATCATTATATGGTCAGATGGAGAGGGATAATGGATGTTATGAAGTTACAGCTCCAAGACATGTGATGGATTTACTAATTGACCAATTCAAGACAAAATTTAATAAGACGAAAGATTGGTCAAGCTTTATGTTAAAATGAAATTTGTACACCTAAAAGGAATATCAGTAGTTACTGTAAAGCAAAGCTGCCTGCTCTAGAACATTCCATCTTTGAAATATCTGAGACATATTGAATGAATTTTCGTACCCCATTATATATATATATAATCTATTTTAAAATCAATTTTATTAATATATTTTTAATTACTTTATATTTTCTAATGTTTATTTATTTCATTTCAAATTTGAGCTCGTAAAATTTTTAAATATTTTATTGTAATAAGATCCGAAGCTACAATTATATTGTTATAGTTTTTCAAATTCGATGTTAACAATTTACTTTGTAAATACTTTATTTTGTCTTCAGTTTGTCTGTAGCCTTTAATCATATTAATTTAATATAATGAACGTGGATATTTCAAAAAAAAAATTGTACTAATGTGAATTTTACCTTTTTTAAATTTTATTTATTTATTTAACATTTTTTAAGTTTGACTTATCAGACGGGTAAGAGAAAATATATTTGATCTCTTTTTCAAATATCGTATAGTTGTAAAAAATAAAAGAAAATGAAAAATCAAAAAATTGAAAGAACCAACTAAAGTAGAAATCGAAAAAACCGACTTTGTGTAATTTGATTTGGTTTTTAGATTTAATAAATCGACACAATTTGTTTAGCTTTGTCTAATGAAAAATCAAATCAAACCAATCTATTTATACCGCTACTCACTGATGCATTTTATGTAAGGTTTTTTCCTCGCTAGAAGATGGTGAAGAAGAGGAGCATATGGACAAAATGGTAATAATAATGAGGGAGGTGCTTTAAAAATAACACCATGACATAACACTTAATAAATCTTGGCAAAGGTTCATATGCATGAAAATGATTAAAAATACAGAGAGCTTGACAAGTTATATTATATTATAATCGATATCAAACTACCGTCAACGATATCCTTAATATAATATAGCGCTCAAATTACAAATGCTAAATAGGATCTTTAATTAATTTAATTTTTCAAATGGTGTGAATAGATTAATAGTTAGCCAATAAAATACGCAATTCAAATTTATTTTGTTTCACTATGAAAAGTGATATTCTGAACTTAAATTTCATATACTAAGATATAATGTCAGTAGAGTACAAATAAATTAATCTACGATAAGTAAAATCATAAAATATAAAGTATGGCTTGTACTTTGGAATATAAAGATTTTTTGTAAAAGTCCTGACATTATTATATGAAGATATGTTCTCCTTTGGTGGATGCAATGAAACTTTTTTCGGTCTAACAATATATGAAAAACTTGAGTACGTATACTGAGCGATTATAATGTCTAGCTAGACAAAAAAATATATGAAAATCCCTAAAGGATTTAAAAGGTTTAAAACGACTTCATTAAATAGTCCCATTGTTTAACATAAGATCAATTTTGATTTCATTAAAATAATTAGAAAGTATCATATCATAGTGAAATCAGTACACTTATGTATCCTGCGATATTATCCATTATATAATAATTTTTTTAATTTACTTGCAAATATAACATTACTCCTATCGATAGAGTATCAAAGAGAATGAAATATTGATTTATAAATTTATTTATCTAACCAATCATGTCAATGTTATGAAACTGCAGGAAATCATTTTATTTCTATGAAGTATGATCTCAAAAAACTATTTGTTTTCATGTGAAGCACTGTCATATCATATTATTCTACAAGATAGTTAATTATATTATCATGAAAATATCTATCACTTGACTATTGCTAAAAACAAGTTGAATGAGCAATTTGTCTACACTGACGAGGTCACAAATTAAGTAATTATCTTTGGCTGAACTCAACATATTCAATAGACAAAAAATAATATATTATGATAGGCTCAACGATGCAACATGAATGTGATTTGATCACAAAGACACAATCAATATCAACATTTGAAAGGCTAAGTGTAAGATTGTAGGACAGTCTTTACAATTTATTGATGCTTTAATTAAGGGGAGTAAATACGCGTTGCACTATTTTTTCCTTAATTAATTAAGATTGTATAATTTTCTGGATAAGTTTAAAATCAAGAAGGCAACTTAACAATTATGTTTATATGCAAGCAGATACTTAAATGCAAATTACAAACAGATTCCTATAAGCAACTTCCAAACAGCTCCGCAAACAGATTCTTATGAGTAACTTACAAGTAGCTTTGTAAGTAGGTTCCTACAATCATTTTACAAGTAACTTTCTTCAAGTAACTTATAATGAGGCAATAAATAATGAGTATTACAATAATAATGCATATTTTCTTTCATTCTTTGTACATGAACATTCAAGGGGGAGTGTTGTAAATAGGTGGATGTCCATAGATCCACCTTTACTGTAGAAAGCTATCCTCTTTGAGTAATATTAATACTCTTTAATGCCTATAAAGAGGTTTGAAAATAATAATGAAAACACACGAAATGTGAAAAGAAAACTAGAATTAGCTCTCTTCCTTGATTGCTTTTTCTCTCTCTCTTTCTTTCTTCTTCTTAATACTTTCTGTTTTCCTTTTCCTCTTTCTACCTTTTCCATTTAATTTAGTATTCTACTTTTATAACAATGTATGATTTTTACATTTTTACGAATAATGCGTTTCTTTCTCTTTTTTGAAAAATAAAATATAAATTTTCGTATATAACTAAAGGTTCTGCAATTTTTTTTTGTATATTAAAAATATTTTAAATATAAATATTTTAATAAGCTACCCAACTTGAATTAATAGGAAAACACATTTCCTTTTCATGGGTGTAACCTCACATATTAAAGATTCTACATTTCTTATCCACCTTGTGCACATATTTATAATTATAATGACATTAAATCTTAATGAGAAAAAATGCATCTCTAAAAAACTTGAACTCACTTCATTACAAACATTAACTCTCTTTAGGATTAGAATGTCTCTCTCTTTTTTTAAAAAAAAAAATTCTTGTTCGATGTCTGATATCTATATTAGTGTTCAATTATTCATGATTTGCGAGACATGTGGCTCCACTGGTGGGACTCACTCCATACGAAAGATTTTTCATATAAATCTCAAATCCAAAATCTTTAATTAAGAAAGAAATATCAATCCAATGTACTTTAAGAAAGAAATATCAATATACTGTACAATATTCTTTAATAGCGTGAATTAGACTTTTTAAACAGTCCCAGTTTAAATTTTTTAGGTCCAATTGAAATTAAAATTTTTTAGGTCCAATTGAAATTAACTATGTACCTTCTAATATTGTAACGACCTGTTTAGTCGTTTTGAGCAGTAGAGTTTATTTCTTGTAATAACTGTCTGGGTCGACGGATCCCACGACAGACCGTCATGGGCACGACGGACCCATGACGGTCTGTCGAGGGTGTCTCGTTCCAAGACACTTAGATTCTGAAAATTTGGGTACTGAGATCGACTCTCTGAACTTCACGACGGAATGGCAGGACGGACCGTCATTGGCACGACGGACCATCACAAATCTTTCCACAGAATTGACTCTCTGAACTTTGTGACGGACATGCAGAACGGACCGTCGCAGTCGTGACGGACCGTCACAGGCTGCGTAACCCTGACTGGGTCGGATTTCTGTTAAA
>NC_028646.1:76448635-76451066 GCF_001406875.1 Solanum pennellii | reverse complement strand
AAAAAAAAAAATTCTTGTTCGATGTCTGATATCTATATTAGTGTTCAATTATTCATGATTTGCGAGACATGTGGCTCCACTGGTGGGACTCACTCCATACGAAAGATTTTTCATATAAATCTCAAATCAAAAATCTTTAATTAAGAAAGAAATATCAATCCAATGTACTTTAAGAAAGAAATATCAATATACTGTACTATATTCTTTAATAGCGTGAATTAGACTTTTTAAACAGTCCCAGTTTAAATTTTTTAGGTCCAATTGAAATTAAAATTTTTTAGGTCCAATTGAAATTAACTATGTACCTTCTAATATCAAACCTATAATATCAACCTTTTTAGAGGTGACAAATAATATTTTCAACCAATTAAAGAATTTTACTCCATTAACAATGAGATAAAGAATATAAGATTTTTCTACAATTACATAAATACCAAAATAAAATTTATGTTTAGGAATTATTTATTAGTAATAAAAGATGTATATAAAGTCTTTAAGTGACAATTATAATTATTGCTTTTTTCGTTCATTTTTATTTATTTAATACTTATTGACTTGATATATTTTTAAATAAATTGAATAATAATTTTACCATATCACCTTCTAAATATAACAAAATTAATACTTTAAGAAACGTATTAAGAAATGAGAATAATTAATAATAAAGGCAATTAGAAACTAAACTACAAATTATCTTTTGGACTTTTAAAATTGAACTGGTAAAAATGAATGTATATATCACTTTAAAAGCACAAATACCCTTTCAAATGTTGCTTGAACTTTTTATCCTTAGTTTAAAAACTCAATATACAAAATTGTCATTACTATTTTCCTCAAACAATTGATTTATTTTTTATCCTAATATTTAGGACTTTGATATTAGTTACGGTTATAGATTATTAATCTTTGATTTTATAAATCTTCCTCATTTGATTATAAATATCATAATATTTAAAACTTCAAAATCAAAATTCACCTTATCTAAATCTTACTTAAAATTATGGAAAAATAAATAAATAAAAGAATTGAAAATATTAAAGAAAGGTGTTGATTTTATTTTTTTTAAATAGCCTCTTAACATTTTCATATGAAATTTTTATCATGTAAATAGAGCTAACATTTAATTTAATGTCAATATGTGTAGCAGATCAAGAGCACAATTACCTAGATTGAATTTGTACCCTACCTAGAAATAGGTAATGTATAGGAAAATCAGTAGATAGGAGAGGTCTTTAACTGTTGAAGCTCAATCCTTTTTTTTGCATCATAACATCTACTTTATGCGTAAAATAAATTAATTATTTACTAAAATATTAATTATTTAATGCTTTAGAAGATGCATTTAATATATGACAATAGTTAACAATAACATAATATTGCTTGAACATTTTGCCCTTCATTCAAAGAATTTATGATATATAAAACTATCATTTGATATTATCCTCATATAGTTGTTTGGTTCTTATGGAAATGCAGAAATATCATTCATGATGATTTATATGCTTTTGAAAAGATCATTAGGGATACAAGTGATACTATTCAAAGTTTATTATTACCAAATATTTTTTTTTCATAATTTATATAAAACCTGGTCTCATATTGATAAAGTTTTGAAAGAATGTCATCCAAGTCACGATGACAAAGTTGTAAGATGGTAATTATTCTTCTGGATCGTACAAATGAAATATTGATGGTGCATCCAAGTGTAACCCTGGCCCTAGCTCAATTGCTTTAGTGTGAGAAATAATGATGAAGGTGATCGAATCGTAGGGTTACAACCAATATTGTAGCTGAAGCAATTGCTATACGAGAGGGGATTTAATTTTGCGTCGAAAGGAATTTAACGCCCCTAATAGTAGAGACTGATTCTCTATCTATAAAAAAAATTTCATTGATGAAAATTGAGAGGTACCCTGGAGTGTGGTTAAGGAGGTTGAAGCAATCAACAGGATGATGAAAGATATTCTTACGGTTGAACCACACTCAGAGGGAAGGCAACATTGACAAATATTTTTGCTAACTTGGTTGTTAATTTTACAGATACTCATTGTTAGAATGATAAAGATTTCGATAATTGACAAATACAGGAATAGATGAAAGAAACAGGTTGTACAGACGTGTTCCTTACAGAACGAATCCGACTTGGATAAGGAGAATGTCAACCACGTGAATTAGAAGTTTTAAAGCTATGGAATTATTGTTTTTTCGACAAGCAACCAGCACAAAAAGTTCCCTTTTATAAAGTAGTTCAAAGCCTAGTGAAAGAAGGAAAACTAATTGCTATTTAAGGAAATCTATTTAAGGAAATTGTGTTTCTTATTTATTTAAGGAAATTGTGCTTTCTTATTTATTTAAGGAAATTCTATAAAAAAGGAGTCCAAGTAGAAATCAACAAGGATTTGTAGAAGGCAAATACAAGTTGAATTATACA